>NC_089757.1:27618264-27673264 GCF_040412425.1 Macrobrachium rosenbergii | reverse complement strand
ACAACCGTTTTTGCTAAAAGGTAACTTTGTGTTTTAATTGATCTTTCTATTATTGAAACAGGACGAATATATATATATATATATATATATATATATATATATATATGTATATATATATATATATATATATATATATATATATATATATATATATACAGTATATATATGCAAACACACATACACACACACACACATACACACACTCGTAGGGGGCCAAAATAGTTTGGTGGACGTTTCGTTAATCCCACAGGACTGTAATTCCACATGTGCCCTTAATTGCTAAATGTTCGTTTTGCCTCCTGTTGTTTTTTTTTTTTTTTGCAAAAACGTACTTCCTGAGTTGCAAATTGTCTTTGCCAGCAGAGACCTACAAAAATGGCAAAATAAAATTCGTTCGTGTTTTTATTTGTATTCCCGATATCTCAGTTATAAATAGCTGAAATTATTTCTTATCTACAAGTGAACTGATGGAAACACTTTTCAAGGAGAAAACTTTAATATACACATGTACACACACACGCACACACACATATATGTATATACATATATATAATGTATATGTATATATGTATATATATATATATATAGTATAGATATTGTATATTATTCATATATACTGTATATGTACACAGATATACACATGCGTGTGTGTATATACATGTGTATGTTAAAGTTCTCTCCTTCTAAAGTGTTTCCATCAATTCACCTATAGACAAGAAATCATGTCAGCTATTTTTAATTGAGAATTCGGAATTATAAAATAAAAACAAGAACGAATTTTATTTTACTCATCACATTTGAAGGTCTCGGCAGGCAAAGGCAATTTACAGTTCAGGACGATTGCGAAACCTTCTCTTGAACTGGAAACAGCAAATATTCCTCGGGAAATCCAAGTAATTAGGTCAAGGCTGAACTTGTGATGTTTTTGTTATGCAAATCCACAAAGAACTGTAAACGGTAATTTTAGTTGGAATGGCGAAATAACTCTCATTTACAAGTCAAATTGTCAAAAACATTCAACATTGTATAAAATGCTCCAAGACTCGTGACGTTTTTTTTTTCCTTTTGTTTTTCATGAGAATGAACTCAAGCTCAATTTATTCTTTGTTTTATGCTTTAGGAATTAAATGTCATTGTCAAGTTTATTGCCATGACATTCGGGCAAGATACGTCTCACCTTGAATAATGAAACAAGGGCACATCATTGTTGACATTTTTTGGACGTATAGCAGCATGCATGCTGCGCACTGTGTATCTGCTTTGTACTTTTCCTGTTTATTATTATTATTATTATTATTATTATTATTATTATTATTATTATTATTATTCAGAAGATAAACGCTTTCATATGGAACTAGCCTACAAGGGCTAATGGCTTGGAAGTCTTGTTGATAATTATTTTGTGCTCTGGGTTATGCTGTCATTCCAATGTCCACTTTCGTTTTATTGATCTGT
Source organism: Macrobrachium rosenbergii (assembly GCF_040412425.1). Taxonomy (NCBI): domain Eukaryota; kingdom Metazoa; phylum Arthropoda; class Malacostraca; order Decapoda; family Palaemonidae; genus Macrobrachium; species Macrobrachium rosenbergii. Next base: position 27,671,809 of record NC_089757.1, on the reverse strand, counting down.
TTCATCTAAAAGTGCTTAATTAAGGCTTAACCTCCTTTTAATAACTGCCTTTCAAGCGTTCTGCCTCACGAGGCTAATTTTTCATTCTTTTGGGAAGGTGTCTCTTAGCGTGTCCTTCTTCCCATACCACCAAATCTCCAGCAAAATCGTATCTTGAATATCTCTAGCAAAATCGTATCTTGAATATCTTCAGCGAAATCGTATCTTGAATATCCTCAGCAAAATCGTATCTTGAATATCTTCAGCGAAATCGTATCTTGAATAACTTCAGCGAAATCGTATCTTGAATATCTTCAGCGAAATCGTATTTTGAATATCTTCAGCAAAATCGTATCTTGAATATCTTCAGCGAAATCGTATCTTGAATATCTTCAGCGAAATCGTATCTTGAATATCTCCAGCAAAATCGTATCTTGAATATCTCCAGCGAAATCGTTCCTTGAATATCCTCAGCAAAATCATATCTTGAATATCCTCAGCAAAATCGTATCTTGAATATCTTCAGCAAAATCATATCTTGAATATCTTCAGCAAAACCAAATCACTCTTGCGCTTTTGACTGATATAACCCTGATATACTTAGTTAACTTTCAACTTCCAGTTTAGAATATTACCCACGTTGCTATAGTTATCCTCAAGATGAAACAAGATAATGTGGATTATTGCGCATGCGCCTTTGAGTACATAGCATTGTATTTATGTCTTATGTTGATTATATCATGAATATGTCGATAAAATACAAATACAATGCTGGAAATAAATCTAAAATCAGAACAGTGAGTAAATAAATGTTTTATTTATAATAGTTCATTGAAACGGATATTACATTCAACTCTCTCTCTCTCTCTCTCTCTCTCTCTCTCTCTCTCTCTCTCTCTCTCTCTCTCTCTCTCTCTCTGATTTTCCTATTTCAGTCAAATATATCTCCGAAATTTCTGACCAATTTTTTTTATTTCCTTACTTTGACTCCATACACACAAATATGAAATGGTCTTAGAGACAAAGTATACCCTTATTTTAGCACCAAATAGCCACTCTCCTGTCTATATGTTTTAGCTAACACTTCGCTCCCATCATAAAAAATTTCTGTTTCTCTCAGTAACATTTTTTCTATGCCATACATCCTCGACACCCTTTAACTTGCCTTTGTGTTAAGTTTATCCTTAGCTTTTTTGTAGGTCATTGTTAGTTCCATCTGCTTAACTTTCTCACAATACCGTTTCATGAAAATGAACTTTTGCCACTCACGCTTTTTACTTGTCTTAAACCACACTGTTCTTCCCCTGTCAATCTCTTTGTTATCAGTCTTATAAAAACGAAATTCTACCATACACCTTCCTTACATTGTATATCTGTCTATCTGCTAACAGGTGTTTGTGATCTGTTATCTAAATATTTATTAAAGTGGTTGTTTGATGTTTAAATATATATTCATGCATCATTTTAAAAATCTGCGATGCAAGGTACGATGCGATTTTAACGATCTTAAACCGGTAATGGCTTCGTTGTTACAACCATCAAGACTCCTCGTAAAATCTTTAATGCATCCCGGTTCATGCAAGCAATAATTACCTCATGCATGAGAAGCATCACTCGAGAGAGAGAGAGAGAGAGAGAGAGAGAGGAGCCGTTGTCCTAGCAATGTCTCCACCGGAAAGGAACTCCAATTATTGACATCTTGCGAAAGTGTTGGGAAAAGCAACGACGTCGGGTCAAGTATCGGATGTCATTCCGGGGTCAAATAGACGTCAGGGGTCATTCTTAGGCAGGGAAAAAAGAGCCCCGCTCGATAATGCACGCCTGTCCGTGGCATCACGCCTCGGCGCAGTACTGCCCCTGTCTGAATACCCTGAATACAAATGGCTGGCTGAGAATTTCTCGCGTGTGGGAAACTGTACAGAAATATGGATGCTGTATCTCAGTTGCACGGCTGGTAGAATTTTCTGTTTTTCTTCTTTTCTTTTTATACCTTTGTCTTTTTTATTTCTTTTTATACCTTTGTCTTTTTATTATTTTGCTACATTTTGCATTGTATGAGGGTTAGGTTTTTACATTTTGTTTTTATTTTGCATTGTGTATCTGTTAGTTTTGTGTAAACGTTTACCTTTTATAAAAAAAAAAATATGAAATATGTAAATACACATCCATAAAATACCCATAAATGCGAACAACAAAAATTAATTTTAATCCTTTACACAGAGCCGAAGGTTTAATGAAAAGCGAAACATTAATTATTCATAATTTCCATGACGATAGATGTTCAGTTAATTTATTGATTAATGCAAATGAAGGTCTGGCTGTCATGAAGTAGCATATAAAAATATCTGTTCATGCATGCATAATGATAATTAAAAAAATGATAAAGGACATGAATCATATTGAAAATATGTGATTATTTTTCACCCATGTTAATTTTATCTGCAGAGGGAATGATGATAAATGATTGAGTCCACATTTCCCATAAGTGGCAATGAGAATCTAGGAATTTGTTTGATTTGTATGTATACATATATATATATATATATATATATATATATATATATATATATATATATATATATATATGTGTGTGTGTGTGTGTGTGTGTGTGTGTGTGTCTATTATAAATATATATATGTGTGTATATATATAAAATGTATTTTGTGTGTATATACATACACGCATATTTATATGTGTGTTTGTTTGTTTGTTTATTTTTAATGACAAAACAGTAATGGTAGTAATTAATTCTTTTATAACTCACAAGTCATAAAGACTTCATTTAAATATGCTGAGAAATGAGTAAATAAATTCAGTGGTGGCCTGTAGGTGGTAATGTTCTGTATACCCAGCATTGTAGACATCCACTGCCATTATTTGAAGAGTTGTTAAGGCAAACTACATATTTTGCTTTGTAGGTGACAGTGCTTTCGTTGTAAAGTACTAGTGCTTTCATTGTAACGTACTATACTGCAGTTTGTATTCCTATATTTTTCCTGTGTGTAACACCACGATCTTGGTTCCTACACTTCTCGCTTTCTCCATTTGACCTTACTTTATATATACATACATATATACATGTATTTATATATGTGTGTGTGTGTGTGTTTTTAGCACCGTGCAAAATATGATGAATTGCTTTATTGCTTTTGCGTTGATAGTGTGATTTGATTTAAAACAGCTATTATTATACAGTGAAGGAGGAAGAAGTATATGAAAAGCTTAATGATATACTTTTCAGATGGGTATGTTCAAAATCGTTTTTAATCAAATCCTCATCATGGTGTAACTTTAAGATTATTTATCAGTAATTTATCTCAGCAGATTAAAAATGAAGGACAATGACAAAAATAAAAACTCATAATGACGACGCGAATCTAGCGGAAACCAAATATTTCCATGCATTGCCATAAAAATATTAAAAAATAACGTAATACAGATAAATGAATATTTTTTGACACATGCAGAACTGCGATAAATTGCGTTTCAGGTGATTTATGTCGTTTATTACTATTTTTTGCATCCATGAGTTGTAAAGCATTTACTATGAATTTTGAGGGTGTGTCTAATATGTATATATGTATGTATGTATGTATGTGTATATATATATATATATATATATATATATATATATATATGTATATATATATATATATATATATATAGTATGCATATGTATGTATGTATATATGTAAGTATGTATGTAATCGTTTCTGACGTTGTTATGTGTCTTTTTTAGATGATTAAGACAGCAATTTTTCTATGGAGGTAAAAAGTAAATTAAGCAGATAGATTGATGGGTGAGGTTATATTTTGATTACAAGACTAAAAATACTTGGTGACATCGGGCATGCCTAAATTTTATGACATCAGATTGAACATTTTTACTCTCTCTCTCTCTCTCTCTCTCTCTCTCTCTCTCTCTCTCTCTCTCTCTCTCTCTCTCTCTCTCTCTCTCTCTCTCTGAAAACTGCCCAACGAGATTCAAATAGATAAAGATGGCAATGACATTAGAATGAAACATTCCTGTGCCTCTCTCTTTCTCTCTCTCTCTCTCTCTCTCTCTCTCTGTCTGTCTGTCTGTCTGTCTGTCTGTCTGTCTGTCTGTCTGTCTCTCTCTCTCTCTCTCTCTCTCTCTCTCTCTCTCCTCTCTCTCTCTCTCTCTCAAAACTGCCCAACGAGATTCAAATAGATAAAGATTTGGCAATGACATTAGAAATGAAACATTCCTGTGCCTCTCTCCCTCTCTCTCTCTCTCTCTCTCTCTCTGTCTGTCTGTCTGTCTGTCTGTCTGTCTGTCTGTCTGTCTGTCTCTCTCTCTCTCTCTCTCTCTCTCTCTCTCTCTCTCTCTCTCTCTCTCTCTCTCCTCAAAACTGCCCAACGGGTTCAAATAGATAGATGGCAATGACATTAGAATGAAACATTCTGTGCCTCTCTCTCTCTCTCTCTCTCTCTCTCTCTCTCTCTCTCTCTCTCTCTCTCTCAAAACTGCCCAACGAGGTTCAAATAGATATAGATGGCAATGACATTAGAATGAAACATTCCTGTGCCTCTCTCTCTCTCTCTCTCTCTCTCTCTCTCTCTCTCTCTCTCTCTCTCTCTCTCTCTCTCTCTCTCTCTCTCAAAACTGCCCAACGAGGTTCAAATAGAAAATAGATACAGATGGCAATGACATTAGAGTGAAACATTCCTGTGCCAATCTCTCTCTCTCTCTCTCTCTCTCTCTCTCTCTCTCTCTCTCTCTCTCAAAAACTACCGTACCAAGTTAATCTCACCCGCAGATCAAAGCATGCGTCATGAACTGGCGGCTCAGTCCGAAATGTTCGAGGCTGAATTCCCGTTCACGCATTGTGTTAGAATATCCAGTGGCTTTGGAAGCCAGTCGGAAACTTTCAGCAGTAAAAATAGATTACAAAAAGACCTTGAACTCTGAAAGCTGGTTACATGGCAGGTCTCTGTTGCAACCTCTTTCAAGTTTTGAATGTTGTGTTATTCATATTTTAGCGATATCAGCGCTAACGCAGGCCTTTTCGTGTCACCGCTGCAAGAGATGCAATTGGGGAAAGTTCATTCACTTTGATCGTGAAGTTAATCTGTATAAATGTGAAAGAATTTACTTTTTTAAAAAGGATGCTCAAAAGCAAACACATAAACACCCGAATTTCCAGTCTGAAAAGGAGGAGGAAGAAGCAGAAACTCCATATATATCAATAGCAGCGAGCAACTATTGACACAAGGAGCACTAGACCCAAATTGGTGCTGTCCCTCAGTTTGATTTGAAAACCAATGTGGGAGAGAATCCACAGTATTTGTTTCTGAGTGCCCATAGTCAACTTTTACTTTTTGAATATATATATATATATATATATATATATATATATATATATATATATATATATATATATATATATATATATATATATATATATAAATTATATATATACACACACACAACACTTTTTGGGAGGTGGTTTCCTCGTAGGCAATTTCCATTAAAGCTAAGGCGCATGTTGTATCACTTAGAAGCAACACTTCCAATTTCCTATACTTCTTAGTGTGTAAGTTTTGCCTAAAAGTAATAGAAGCCAAATGTTCATTAGCATTTTCTGCTTTCATGCAAAGTACAACGAAAGTAAAATTAAAACCCAAGGTATAATCCTGACCGGTTTACTCTACATAAGAGGTTTGCATTTAAATGCTTGTGTGGAGCACTGTAAACTTCCAGTCGGTTGAAAATGCCTACAATTTAATTAATTGATTGTTTTATGGCTACCAAAACTGGCGTCACATAAAAAATATTTACGAAGGAAAGGGGAGGAGCAGTCCTTTCCCGATAATATAAAACAATCTCTCTCTCTCTCTCTCTCTCTCTCTCTCTCTCTCTCTCTCTCTCTCTCTCTCTCTCTCTCTCTCTCTCTATACTATATATATATATATATATATATATATATATATATATAAGGCAGTGCCACGAAGGAAAGCAGAAACAACTTTATTTATATATTAATCACATTCCATATTTTTCATTGATTCAGTTATACATACATACATATATGCATACATACATACATACATACATACATGTATATATATACATATATATATATATATATATATATATATATATATATATATATATATATATATATATATATATATATATATACCATATATATATACCCGGTAATTGGGCAGCTACTTATAAATCTTAGCTTAATGATAAATAATATTTGCCAAGACCGGAAGAACATTCTTTATTATGTACGATGAGGTTTTATACCTAGAAAGCTCGTACAATAAAGAATGTTCTTCTATTTTCTTAACATGTTATAAATAACTATATATATATATATATATATATATATATATATATATATATATATATATATATAAACTGATTTGTTTACTTAACATGAAGTCATTCCCAACTAACTGTATGTCAACTGCCAAATTGCGGATGAACCTTTGTACATAAAACTTCCCCAACATTTGCTGTTGTATGCACCTGCACAAAAGAAAAGCTCATCAGCACATGTTTAACCCTTTACACACACAAACACACACACACATACACACGTACTACGCTACACAAGACTATTTTGCTTTCATACTTACATTCCTATTTATCATAACCATTCCTGTTAGGCTCCGTCTATCCTGAGCTTTATGTGTTCCTTTCCTTCTAACTTACAATACTTTCAAATTATAAACTCTGTTTCCTTTCCATCTCTCTTACAACGCCTCGTAATTATAAACTCATTCCACTTAATCACCATTCGCCATTCTTATAACACTACTAAACCATCAAAAAGCTTTTTGATCAATGTTTTCGCCTATTCTAGCCGCTCTTCTCAATCTAAGTGTTTGGATTTGTGGATCGGAAACCTAATTATAATTAAGAAATGTTTTTAAGTTAAAATTTTAAAGACTGCGAAGAGATGCGAAGACAACCCAAAAGTTGTGATATAAATGGCAATTGAGAGATGCACGAATTCCAAGCGCTCTGCGCATGTGCCATAAACATCTGATTTGCAGCAACCGCATCCACAGCAAAAACTGGTTTCACTGTTTCGCTCCGGAGGTTTGTCGGATTTATTACAGGGCGGCGTGGTAGTAGGTTTGAGCAAATAGCTTGGACAATAGCCACTGGGAAAAAGACGCAACCATTACCTGCAAGGTCTATTGGGAATGTCACGCGGGCGCCTGCTCTTTCTTTTCGGAAGTGCCTGTTTGTTTTCATAAAATGTTCTCATAAATGTCATGTGTGCATTGGACAATGGGTCAAGGGCATTTAGATACGGAAGTTTAAGATGAAAGGTTACAGCTGGTTCATTTACTTTGAGGAACTAACGCGCTTGTTCTAGATATAATATAACTGAAATTAGATTTTTACATTGTTTTATGTAGAGGCCGTTGGGGTAGGTAGATCAATACTCTTATCTAGCTCAGACTGAAGAAAACAAGGAGACAAAGAGAAAAAACTATTTTAAACTTGAGGGAAACGAAGGAAATGTTTCTTAAGTGAAGCAAAAGCAGAAGTAGACCGCCAAAGTTGGACAATAAAGTGAAGCAAACAGACATTAAAGGTCGACCTCCGAATATTAAATTTACCGATTTATCTAGAGTCAATAAGAGGAAAGGTAGCCCAATGGGTGTCACGAGGCTCGTTCCATATCAGCTGTCCGTGACAGCATTTAATAAGGAACAAGGGATTTTGTAAGATAAAATGTATTTGCAGTGTTAGTCAGAACACTGGTAAAGTTGCATAGTATATTGATACAATATTTATTGCATTATTGACTTGTGATGGTCATATTTCAAGAATGATAAAAAAATATTGTAAGAATTAAAACAGTATTTTAATGATTTTCTCCGTTAACGATTGTCCCACATATACAGTTTCATGCACGCTTCTCCGTGATATATCCAGCATAATGTGCATATAACGTGAAGATCAAAGCAGTTGTGTAAATCTATCAGTTTTTATCATCTTTCGTGGGCGTAATGTTGAGTGTATGGTGCCAGCTTTGGCAAATATTCACAGCAGGCTATGTTCATGTGTTTATTATGTGTTATCATCTGCGAATCTAATATAAACAATATGAATGAGAAAACAATACGAAAACATAAAAAGGACGTTCATGAAAAATGAAAAACCAAGCAATACAGAAACTTTGAAGTTATAAAGTTAAATATTCCTGTAAAACCAGTGGAATAGATCGCCGTTGTTATTGTTAAATTATCCCGGCATTATGCCGTCATAGACTCTTGCACCTTGGAGTAATTAATAAAATAATATCCTGAATGTGGCCGGCCACTCAACCGACGATTATCTCACCTAGAGACAATCATCCGAACTGGGGCCACATTTCGTACTTTATACTGAACGGACTTTTCTGTAAACGAACTCTTATAACGAGAGGAAGTCATCTCAAAAACGTTGCTGAGAACCAGAGGGCTAACATCGTCAAGCGCCACCCCTTTCAACAGGTGGTGGCTCCAGGGGAAAATGAAGACAGTGGTCTCTGCCATGTTATTAGTCGTGGATGAATCCCTTGTGCAGAAAACGTCCACAACATTAGTTGCTTCTTATACCGGAAAAAAAAGGCTTATTAGTAGCATGTCAGACACCCTACACACCTACTGTACACTGTGCCGGTCACATTTATCTTGCACGCACTCTCACACTTCCTTGAAACTTGGGTTCTACCTTTCAGATACCTTGTCTGCACATTTACCTGACACTTTCAAGGTCATCCTGGTCATCCTCTGATACCTACAAATGGCATGGGAACAACCGTATGAACTAGTATCCCTCAGGCGTAATTTACAAAGCTCTTATAACTAATGAGTGAGAGTATTCAAGCATATCTTTTGTACAGTGTTCACTCAATGATGTATCTCAAATAATCCTCATTGTGGGTTCAAATTGCCTTGTTTACGAACGACTTCTGAAAGGTGGGTGTCTAGATTACACTTTTTTTTTATAGCACTAACCGGAAGGCAAAAACAATGTGGATTTAATCTGAAAGTCTCTCCCGGTGTCGTTTGGTAAAACGCAAATGAAATACCTAAGACTATAATGAAGGTGATTTTGCACAGAAATCATTAAACGGCTAGAAGCTGGAAACAATCGTTGATTACGGTATTTGGCAACTTGGGTCTACGGCGTGGTCTTTGAGTGTGGTGTGTATTATACAGTCAGTGAATCCTTGAAATTGTTATCGCTTGACTTGGCAGTATACTACTCACTCTTGTAGTGGATAGACGTTCATTTGTGTTTAGTGGCGTTGTATGCTTGTTTACACTCATTGAGTTTTCGAAATTCAGGGCCTAAAAATTGTAGTAACGTTGGAATGGCAAACCTAACATCCAGACAACTGCACCCAATTGATATAGTATGCATTGTACACCGTCAGCACGATTTGGTATGAGTGCAGTATAATGGTATGATGAATCTGGTGAAGTAGCGCTACATTAGAGGCTGAAGTTGTAGTAAGACGACATGACTGATATCGTAAGAACCCACAACTGTAAAGCTTGAAATGAATAGGTCAGCTGATACAAAAGACGTTCAGAGTACAATGATTTGTTGTCATTATATCTGCCCGACTCTTGTTTATGATTGTTTGGTGTTATGCCAGCACATGTTTTGCTCATAGAACAGCCTGTAATACCTGCACAGTTGTAATTGTTGTTGATTAAGCTGGCGTTTTGCCTGCACGGACTCTTGCTCATAGAGCAGCCTGTAATACCTGCACGCTTGTTATTGTTGTTGATTGAGCTGGCGTTTTGCAAGCACGGACTCTTGCTCATAGAGCAGCCTGTAATACCTGCACGGTTGTTATTGTTGTTGATTGATCTGGCGTTTTGCCAGCACGGACTCTTGTTCATAGAGCAGCTCGTATACCAGCACAATGTTGTTGTTTCTGCCTGAGCTAGTGTTGTGCCAGCACGGTTTCTTGCTCAGAGAGGAGCCGTGAATATCAGCACAAAGATCAAATCTTCTTATGATGAAGCATGCTGACGGAAAAGTGCCTACAGTAACAATAGCGAGGGTGACCCGGACCTCGTGGTTCATTTGATATTAGTGATTCACAACCATGTAGTAGCGAGGATGCTCCGTAATTTCTGCCAACCTTGGCGGCTAAGCCGAGGTGAGGAAGTGGAGCATGGAACATGCAGTAACACCAGACAACTTGAAGTTCCTTTCCTGGATACTACAGACATTCGAAAAAGCTGTTGATCTTCAATGATCATCGTTGGGTGTAAGTACCTGAAGGGAATTGTCCATTTCAAGTTTTCAGACATTAACTGCATTCAGATTGTTGTCGTTGTCTATTAGGATGTGGATTGTATACAGATGGGCTAAATGCTGATTGTTAATTTTATTTCTTGCATTTCACAAATATAGTGGTGCTTGATAGTAACAGGCACTTCTTCACTCAAGCTATATTCAGGGAAAGTAGTCAGAGTTGCAGGGTAAACTGCAGAAGGAATGAGACTTGATGATTCATTCGGAAAAAAACCATAATCAGAAAGTAGTTACAAAAATCTGCGGAGCAAGAGAACGTATTTTATAACTCTTAATTCATACAACAGTAATCCTAACCTTGTGGCAAGAAATTCTGAATGAAGTTACTTTTCAAATTGGTTCACCTTTAGTCTTAACCCGATTGAGTTCACTGAAGGTTTTGAGCTGTGGGAAAGGCTTGCAGTACAAAAATGCACGATCGCTAACGCAAGAAATTACGTGTTAATAAATTAGAGGAGACCTGTAAGTTATTAAATATCATAAAAATTAGTCTCGGTATAATGCTGTATGAGCCGCGGCCCATTAAAATTTAACCACGGCCCGGTGGTGGCCTGACTCATATCGTTGTCAGACGCATGATTATGACTCACTGGCAACCAGAATGAAATAAAAACTACTGAGGCTAGAGGGCTGCAATTTAGTATGTTTGATGATTGGAGGGGGGATGATCAACATACCAATTTCCAGACCTCTAGCTTCAGTAGTTTTTAAGATTTGAGGGCGGACAGGAAAAGTGCGGACGGACAGAAAACGCCTCTTGTGAAACTGAAAAAAATGGCATGGGTCATACGGTCTATCTGTCAGCATGACTGTCACTTGCCTTACCATTGCATTTACTCGTGCATGGTTGAGGTGGTTTCATTTAAATGTTCCACAACGCAGACCATCATGCATAGATATGTATGAAGGGAAGTTGGCCCGTTCTCCTATCCTTGTATTTGTCCGACGTTATATATATATCATTCTTGTCCTGACGTTGCAACTCCTGCAAGATTGAAAGGGTTTCTGTCAAAGCTGGTTCAAACTGCAAATGTAAACCAGTAGGCAAAGACGTCGCCGAAAGGAGATCGCCCACCTGTTTGTTCATCTTTCTTGCCTTCAGTGTGTCTGAAATGCTTCCTTTGTCGTCGCAACTACTTCTTCACGTTTAGAAAGATGTCTTTCAAGTTGGTACAGTATGGTGGATCATTTTGCATAAATATGCATGGAAGGAGTTCGTCTGTTTGTGTGTCTGTCACTCTCTCTTTGTTTACTTTTATTCTGCTTAGGCTGGGAGCAAGAGGACAACGCGAAACATAACGGAATGTTCTCACAGAGAAATTTGTTAAGGGTCCGTAGGAAAAATATATTGGTATAGCAATAGATTCAGAATGCTTGTAATGATTATTACAGATAAGGCTGCCATCACAGCTACTGCCAGGTTCATTGCCGATGATGCTGTCACTGCTTGCAGATGCAACGAAGTAATTTGCTTAGTTATAATCTGCGAAGAAAATATTGTTATGGAGCAGAATTTGTTTATGAGATGTGTATTTCCATTTCATTTGGAAACGTACCCTCGCCTCGCTCTGTGAAGTTCATTATACTGCTCTGGCATTTAAGTTTAAAAATGTCATGCAGTTACCTGGAAATTTAATTTGCAATTTACATCCTCCCGAAAAATGAGCTGCAAACAAAAGAATAACGTTTATTGGATAAACACTCAAGGAAAATAATGATTGTTTTTTTATCATCATAGAAACACTAATACCATTGTTCTGAAATGTTATTGTAAGTCATTTTGGTTTTTATGATTAGTTCTCTCTCTCTCTCTCTCTCTCTCTCTCTCTCTCTCTCTCTCTCTCTCTCTCTCTCTCTCTCTCAATTATATGTACCCGTAACATCATCAACATAAATCTCCTGGTAATCTCATGTAGCTCTGTCCACTCGGAAACCGCAAATAAGTGAATTATCATCTTGAAACAATGGTGGAGTTAATCCGTTGACGGTCCAGCCATGCGTCCTGTTTTAATTGTTTTAGTGTTTATGGACCTTGGGTTCGCGACCTTTGGTGGTTCGTGAACCGTAAGTTCGTTACAGAGGGTTTCCAAGACATACTTTAAGAGTTGTTTAAGATTGTTTAAGATTGTGGTACTGATGTTTAAGATTGTGGTACAGGTGGCTTCATGAATTTCGGTCCCCGTAGGGGGTTAGTGCCGTCAGTGCGGCATCACTTAAGGTTCTTTGCAGCGTGCCTTTGGTCCCTAGCTGCAACCCCTTTTGTTCCTTTTACTGTACCTCCTTTCATATTCCCTTTCTTCCATCTTACTTTCCACCCTCTCTTAACAATTGATTCATGATGCAACTGCGAGGTTTTCCTCCTAGTACGCCTTTCAAACCGTTACTGTCAGTTTGGTTTTAAGCCCTGAATGACCTCATAGGTCCCATTGCTTGGCCTTTGGCCTAAATTCTATATTCAGTTAAATTCAATTCGTGAATTTCGGCACACATCATGGCAAGGTGAGGAGACAACTGGAAACTCCATATGTTTATCACTTGATGCTGTTACGTAATTAATAACTGGTTCATTTGATAATGGCGGTTTTTGGTCATGCGTTTATGTGTTGAGTGACTGTTTCACAGGCAGCGTTGCCAACGGTTTCTCGTTTGCCAAATAGGGGTATTACCTGCTGCATTGTGAAGTTGCTTCACGTTTCTTTAACTTGCCGGGATGTGTACAGAGTTCTTGAAAGCAACTTGACCGTTTAATGAGTATCTTGATTATTAACCATTCAGCGTCAGGTTAATGAGGGTGCAGAATTATGACAGTGCGATACTTCGTTTACGCTGGAGTTACTTAGTGATGGAAAAAGATGCCAGTTATTTATCTAGAATGGTAAAGTTTGAAGGAAACAGTATTTCACGGTGTTTTCAAATATCGGTTGCAAATGCGGAGTGTTAATTTACTAAAAAAAAAAAAAAACTTATTACATTTTCTCTCTCTCGCTGTTTGAGTGTCCTCATCACGGGAGGGAAGGAATCTCAGGTGTTAGTTTCCATTTGCACCCTAATTTGTTCCTGTTTTCTTACCGCTAAGAATCTGTGCCACGCGATAAGCGGGAGGTCTTGGAGCGAGTTTCTTTTTCTTCTTATTTATGCTATAATCATTTTTTTAGCTTCGACATTTATCACATCATTTCATGATCTCTTTAAAGTATTAGTAGAAACGCGAACATTTTGACAAACGCCACTTCATATTTATGCTGTAATAATTTTTTTAGCTTCCACATTTATCACATCATGATCTCTTTAAAGTATTATTAGAAACGCGAACAGTTTGACAAACGCCCCACCATGTTTAAATATAAAAAGTACATTTTCTGGGAGGGAGGAACTTATTTCATTTATTTTATCTTGCATGTCAGGAAGAGCAACGCTTGCCAAATTTCAAGTTTGTTCTTCTTTCAGAATGAATTGTTTCCCATACTGCATAATGTTTTGTAATCGCTATTGCTTTAGCGCAGAAACAGAGGTACCTGTTCATAAAAGTGTTTGGGAAGGTTTATAACAACGCCATGTCCGAAAATAAATTGTTTTGGAAAGCATAACTTGAGTTTAAACGTAACTGTGCGGACCAAACATTAAAAATAAAATTTGGCTCCCATGTCCTAAAGCCCTTCATAGGACGTGGAAGTTTATTATTGAAAGGGATGCTATCATCAAAACTAAATTTTCATTGTGATAAAGTACCGATGCTATCCATTATGTTGCAATATTCCAATATCTGAAATCCATTTAACATTCGGATATGTTAGGGTAACATTTCCAACCCCACTTAATGTAGTTTTCAGAAATGGTTGAAGACCCATTGGAATAACCGGTTATTTTCCAGGAGTAGACAAAACAGAAATGGGATATTGAAATAAATGTGGTAGACGCTTACATTACAGTTTAGATAATACATTTTCCTTCCTCAGACGGTTGATGACGGAAGTTCAAAGAAGTTATGTTGATATGATGGAAGGGATTTACTATGAACAAACAACTGAATCTGGGATCATTAGGGCCATGAACAGTCCTTGGGGGTATAGAATACTAATCATTCCTCTAAATGGTTTGCATAAAGACCTTATCTAATAAACCTAGTCATTATGAACCAAAGATTAAATTTATATTTGAATTATTAGTTCGGTCGGGTTAATCTTTTTCCAGTGAAACGTATACGGTATGTGTTACAGTCTATCAAAGGAAATCTTGTTTTTTTGGCGGCGTGGGTTGGGGCCGGTTGCTTTGTCTGAAAAAAATATTTGCGACCCCTGGATTTGATATAAGACGTTGAGATACCTGGAAGTAATAGGATTAGGGTTCAATAGAGACTAACTAGCTACCCTGATGCCTTCCGTGTAATTCATTTAATTTTTTCGGCGTCATTGATTGCGTGCCGTTTTGAAACATGCCCCGACAGTGTCTTGTTGCTGGCATTACTCCCTTTCTGATGTAAGGGAACATAGAAAAATTTTGGGTTATAAAGATCATCCAAAATATAAGCTGAATCATGTGCTAAGTTATAAATCCACCCTTGATTCTGACGCTTGAATTGCACTTTATCACATTGTGAGGCCCCCTCCTCTCTCTCTCTCTCTCTCTCTCTCTCTCTCTCTCTCTCTCTCTCTCTCTCTCGCAAATATTGAACACCCTGGAAGAAACGACACGGCAGTTAAGTGGAGATGACACAAAGATCTTGATCTGGAGAGCAAACACTTACATTCTCATGAACGTTTGCGAATAATTTCAGTTAAGCTTACCGTTAGAACTATGATGAATTTTGCTTCCGGAAGTATGATATGTGTGTGTGTGAGAGAGAGAAAGAAAAGAAAGAAGAAGAAGAAGAAGAACTAATTGTTATTTCATGTAAGGAAAGCACACCTTATGCAATGGATGGTATCAATATTTACGGGTAAGATAATTTCGTTTTTGGCGATGAGAGAGAGAGAGAGAGAGAGAGAGAATTTCACATACACAAGAGCGTGTATCGTGGGGTATACTTGAGTACTGTACTATGCTGCCGTGAATGTGCTCGCATTTTGAGTTCTAACAATTTTTTTTAAAGTTCTTAGGAGGGAATGAAAAGCATTTTTGGTATTCCGTACTTGGTGAAAACGAAACGAGACTTTTGCTTTTGGGGATGTATACTGTGTTTCACGAACATGAATATGCATGTTCAGAATTGGCAGTGGTATTGTTTCTGATCGGTTATCCCCTGCGATTGAAAGGAGTGAACAGAGGTTTGTTTTGGCACTCTGTCCCAAGTCATTTCACAGTCAGTAGATTCTTTTTTAAATCGTTTGTGTTTTTACTGGGGAAGTAGCCCAAATTAAACGGCCTTGAATATTTTCTTAATTTTCGTCAGCAATTTTCGATCCATCGCATTCAAAGGAGCCTAGGTTTAAACATAAAGACTTGAAATGTTTCTCTGTTATGGAAAGAACAGGTAGGTAAACACTAACCCAGCAACAAAATTAGCCTGCATGACTGTCAGATGCCAAGAGAAGCTGATTATTTATATAACAATTTGCATGATTTTTTTTCTATCTTTACATTTGATACGGCATGTATTTAAACACAATTATAATAATTATGGTAACATTTGTTGTTTGATTATCTCAATTGTAATAACATTTGCTGTTTAATTATCTCAGCCAACAAAGTTGGGCGCAAGTGTTGTAATCAACTCTGATTGATTCTCTGTCTGTTTGTCCGTAGGTTTCCTCAAATTAGATTTCAGTGAGAGTAAAGCGTTTAACTGTGGGGTAACGAAGTTGATTTTAATCTTGATGTACGGTGCATGCAAATTCGGATCCTTTTTTTTTTGTCACTGATAATATATTCTCGTTCTGGTTGAATACTAAAGGTATGTTTATTTATGGCCATGAATGTTATCATTATCAAAAAGGTGACTGCAGTTTTGTAGGACTTTTCAATATAAAGACGAGGACGATGCTCGTCAACTGACGTATTTATCATTTGTGAAAAGTGCGAAATCAACAGTTATTGAATTATTGCTCTTTCATTAGATCCGGACTCCCAGGGAAGGTATTTGATATTAGTGATTTTCTTTTACGTGTGCTACTGGGAGTAGGCCTACCTTTTTCTAGAGCATGACGACAGAGATTGTTTACTTTGTGTCAAATTCTGTTTTCAAGATATTAAGCTAGTATATCGTCCCTCAAAGAGTCAGTTGGCTTATGGGGAGACATTTTCGTCTGCTCTGGCGTTGCTTATGTTTTTCTCTTATACAGGAATTAGTATTATGGTTGTCAGAATAGTTTTAATTCACATGACAGGTCCCTTTTTCCTTATCGTACCCGGAAGTTAAGCTGTCGTGGCAAGGTTAATTTATTGTTTTTAGATACCAATTTATTGTTTTAATATTTATTTCTAATGTTCCTCTATTCGTATTTTGGTACTGAATGACCTAACGGTTCTAGTGCCAGGTCATTAGACCAAACATTCATGAGTCAAATTAGACAGCGATACCAAATATGAAGGAAATAATCTTTCTGACCGAATTTCTTCACTAATCCAAGAAAAAGAAAAGAGAAGCAAACACCGAAGAATATGGCCATTTGATATAACTTCAGGGATCTTGACTTCAACCCCCAGCGTCTTGTATTGACACGCCACTCTGTGACGTCATTTCATAGCGTCATATCTAACAGAAACCACCTGGCCGGTCACGTGTTCGCTCCCCGCCGGGAACGTAAATAATAGATTTTGGCCTATGCGATATTTTCCTTACTTCGTGTGTTCTTCGCGGAATGACGGGACCCTGTGGCGGGTTGGATGTGCGAAATGTCACGTTGTAAAGAGAGTCTGTTGGACTGGTGGAATTTGCTAACAAAGTTTTTTATAAGGAACATTTTGATGGCAGAAATCTGTTGTGGTTGGATAGCTGATGAACAAGCCATATTTTCACTCTGGTTTAAGTTATTAATATCAAAATTATTGATAGTAACATATTAGTATTAACGTGCAAAGATTTTTTGGCAGATATCCTGAAGCTATTCGGGATTTATTCATGAATAAAGATTGGTGTTCATCGTTGACAGGACAGATAAAACTAATATTTCACAGAGTCTCTCTCTCTCTCTCTCTCTCTCTCTCTCTCTCTCTCTCTCTCTCTCTGCATGGAAAGTGATGGAACTAAAAAGTAAGATAGAAAATGCAGAACAAAAGATTATACAATCAAAAGAAAATGAGGTAAGCAGCAAAAACTTAAAATGGAACCTAGAAAAATGACACTACAAAATATCAAGCAAAACCTAAAATTTTTATTCATATAAAAAAAGATGAATAAAATAAGGTAAAAATAGGCCCTCTAAAATTGAAGGGCGATTAACGAATGAAAAAGAAATATGTAACATATTGCAGAAAGATATAAGTGAATTTACACCTAAATTGACAATGAAGATAATGATACAGATAAATAAGAGATGAAAATACTGAATACTTATCAGATATAGATATTACAGAAGCCGATATTGTGCAGGCTATTAATGAAATTAAAAATGGATCAGCAGCAGGACCAGATGGAGTACCTGCCATATTGTTAAAGAAAGTGGTTCATTCAATCGCAAAACCAGCTCTTAATATTATTAAAGCAAAGTATAGATACAGGCAAGATTTATGATGAGCATAAATTGGCATATATTACTCCTACTTTCAAAAGTGGTTCAGGAGACTAGAGGCAAGTAATTATAGGCCTGTGAGTCTGACATCTCATATTATGAAAGTATATGAAAGGGTAATGAAAAAAATATAATGAAACATTTAATGAAAAATAGATTGTTCAATATAGGACAACATGGTTTTGTACCCGGAAAAAGTACAAAACCAACTGTTAGTCCACCATGAAAAGCATATATAAATATGATAAATGAAAAGATACAGATGTAGGTTTACCTAGACTTTGCAAAGCTTTTGACAAGGTAGATCATAATATATTAGAAAAATTAGAAAACATAACATTGTTGACAAAGTAGGAAGATGGATAAAAGAATTTTTGCAAAATAGAAAACAGATAGTGATTGCAAGCGATGAAATCGGATGGCTACGGTAATATCCGGTGTACCACAGGGTACGGTGTTAGCTGCATTGCTGTTTGTGATTATGATTGCAGACATAGACAGTAATGTTAAGGACTCAGTAGTAAGTTTACATGATGACACAAGAATAAGTAGAAATTGCTTGTGATGAAGATAGGAACTCGCTACAAAAAGAGACCTAAACAAAATATATAAATGGGCAGAGATAAATAGGATGGTATTTAACTCTGATAAATTTGAATCAATGAACTATGGTGATAAAGTAGAATGCTATATGCATATAAAGGACCTAATAATGAGACAATCACAAACAAGGAAGCAGTTAAAGACCTTGGTGTGATGTTGAATAAAGAATATGTTATGCAATGATCAAATAGCAATTCTATTGGCAAAATGCAAAGCAAAAATGGGAATGTTGTTCCGGCACTTCAAAACTAGAAAAGCTGAACACATGATTATGCTTTATAAAACAACGTACATTAGTCCACTTGAATATTGCAATATAATATGGTACCCACACTACCAAGGATATTGCACAAATAGAGAGTGTACAAAGGTCATTACAGCTAGAATAGAAAAGTTAAGGACCTTGACTACTGGGAAAGACTACAATTCTTAAATTTATATAGTCTTGAAAGGAGAAAGAGGAGCATACATGGTAATTCAAGCATGGAAACAGATGAAGGGAATTGCCGAAAACATCATGGAACTAAAATTATCAAAAGAGCAAGCAGAGGTAGATTAATAGTGCCAAAACTATACCAGGAAAATTAAGGAGCACACAAGACATTAATCCACCACGCACCAGCATCGATAATGCAGCGTCTATTCAATGCGCTACCAGCTCATCTGAGGAACATAACAGGAGTGAGCGTAGATGTGTTTAGAGAATAAGCTCGACAAATATCTAAGATGCATCCCAGACCATCAAGACTGGAAAGATGCAAAATATACCGGAAGATGCGTTAGCAACTCAGTGTAGACATCAAGGTGCCTCACTGAGGACCTGGGCAGCAATGAACAATTGTAAGGTCTGTAGGTAAGGTCTCTCTGAAAGGAGCCAATGTAAAATTTATTTGAAATGAATATTTGTATTTATTTGATGTTCAGGCTCTCTCTCTCTCTCTCTCTCTCTCTCTCTCTCTCTCTCTCTCTCTCTCTCTCTCTCTCTCTCTCTCTCTCTCTCTCTGTGAATGGAGCTTCTGTATGATTTATTTGAAATAAATACTTGTGTCTGTGATGTTCAGGTTTCCATTCTCTCTCTCTCTCTCTCTCTCTCTCTCTCTCTCTCTCTCTCTCTCTCTCTCTCTCTCGATGACTAGAGGAACGCAAAATAGAACAAGGGGGAATATGATATGCAATGGTGTTTCATAAGTTTGAAGAAGGGGAGCCTTCTCTACTTGGGATGAGAAGTGGTAGAGAGTCGAGTGAGGGGTGAAGTCACTATTTTTTGGAGATATCGTACCCGAGATAATAAATACCTTACGGGAAGGTAGAGAGCGCGTAACTAATCCGGCTTCTATTCCCTATTCAATGCTAATTCAAACGCAGCAACAAACGGAGACAATCTTTACGAGTAGTCTGACAGAAGGCGTGTATTGGTAATCACAGTGCGCATCTGTAACTATCATTCTTTATGGAACTTGAACTACATGTAAATGAATCAATCTCTATGGAATATCAACAGAAATGGGCTTATACAATCTACAATTTTTTTTAGGAAAAAGGAACGCATTGGCTAAGCACTTTTGCACCCCGTAAAACAGTAACATAAAAAGAGGAAAAGTGAGAGATCGAAATCTGTGCCCGTCGTCAGGAGAATGGTAAAAAAGGTCTTAATAAAGTGCCCCTGATCAAAAGATCAAAAGTACTCTACGCGATCTTTAGGTTTGACAAACCGCCTCGCCCCCAGTAGAAATATATAGCCTGCATTAGTTTTATGAACCAAAATAAACTGAATGGACGAACAGCTCTATAGTTAGGTACTAATTAAAACGGCAAAACCAGTTTAACTTGTGTACTCTTAGTGCTCAGCAAAAAAAAAAAAAAAAAATTCCTGCTCTGGTCGAACTGGAATAACTCATTTTTGAGGGAAACGTTTCTAAGGAGTTGTTCGAATTTATCTCCTTTAGTTTACTACATAAGTTGATTAAAGACAGAGTGTAAAAAAAATAATGTCAAGGCATAATGTCCTTGGAGTGTGATTGAAATGATTTATGAAATTGATAGGAACAGTATAGATTGAGCGTTTAATATGACGTCCAATTGGTTAATTAGCCGTAATTTAAAGCGTGGGGTGGGGGGAGGGGAACATCTTGCTAGCAATATATTGAAGTTAATGCCAGATCTAAGAGGGCGGAATGCAGCGTTCAGGACCTTTGAAAAGTTAATTTTTTTTTTTATAGAGCTTACTCTATTCTACTAATCTGCAAACAGCACAACAACCACTTTAGTGTCGAAAAGCTTCTGTAGCACGGATGGGGGTATATCTGCGCCCCTCTCATACATTTATTTAATGACTGATGACAGACGATAAGGTAAAGAGCAGATGTGAGTGAAGGTGGTGTATCTGGCAAGATGGGAGACTGTAAAAACAAGCAGAAGTATCTGATGTTTACAGATGATACTGTATAGGTTGGTAAAAGATTTTGCAGCTAGTGTGAGAGGTTTGGAGGAAAGTCTGTACCCTCAGAGAACATTGGAAGTTAATGCTAATATGGGCCAGGGTATGAAATATAACTGAAATGTTATGAGTGTTTTAAAATCATTAGTGAACTCATTCACGCACTTTAGGGTAAATAGTATGTATAATAGCAAGGAAGGAAGTCACAGAAAATAATCTGTAATGATTATGGCATCGCACAGTCATGAGATAACGTTTTGGAACATATTATTAGATCGTTGAACTATCCTTTCGTTAGTGAAAGTGAAGTATGAAGTGAAATGCATACACACAACATTAATAATATGGAATCTGTTGATACTGCCAGGCAGTAAAGCGTGTGAGGGGCAAGAAGAGGTGGTTAAGATAAAATTAGCATTGGTGAATTAATGGACTAGTGTGTATGTGTGTGTGTGTGTGTGTGTGTGTGTGTGTGTGTATGTATGTTGACAAAGCTCCGTCCAGTAGAAAGATATTCAACTACGGAGACTGGTGTGTATTTGAGACAAAAATTGATAATTGAAGAGAGAGGGAACAGGATGATCGCATTAGAGTTTAATATCAGACATTAAAATGAACGAATTAATGGAAACTATTACCTTGCCCTTTGTCAATCACCATTTTCATGGAAACTGGTTTTTAGAAATTGTGTGTTTTTTTGTTTTTTTTTGCAAAAGGGTTCATCCTTGATTCTACAGCTAGATGAGTATTGCGACAGTGAATCATTCTTTTTTTTTTTTTAATTCCCTTTTGATGTGAGGACAAACACTTGCATAAAGATGGTCAGGATGCTCGCCTCACTGGTGAGAGGTCACTGGTTCTGTTCCTGGGTCAATTGTAGCTGTTTGTGCCCATTCGGACAGAACCTTTTCTATGTCTGTTGACCCTAGTAGTGAATTAGGTAGTCAAGTGTTTTGGGTAGGGGTTCCGTTTTTTTTAGGGAGAAGAACATAGGGCTAGCGACTGGAGATCGTATCTCTAAATACTTTTAAGAACCTTGAGGGTAACATCTTGAGTAAACATACACACACATTATATTATATATATATATATATATATATATATATATATATATATATATATATATATATATATATATATATATATATATATATATACATATATACAATAGAGAGAGAAATGGATACCCACACAAGTTGGCAGGTGTTATCTTGACATGAGGGAAATGTTAGGCTTCATTCATTTGCATTAAACCATATTACTTCGTATCGTGACTCGTTGCAAGTAACAAAAACTGTATGTTCGCTCAGTGGATGGGTCGAAAAGAGGGTACTTTTAGTGCGATAATTTCTTGCCATTAAGAGTAATGAGGATTGGAGCAGAGTGTCAAATATCACTGGCAGTGTAAGTGATGAGAAATGCCACATGCATGTTCTTATCAAGAGTAGTAAGCAGGTATGATATGTAAAGATTTTGTGATCATATTGCAGTGAATTTTTTTTGTTTTTCATCGGATTATGATCTGGCTCTGAAATTACCTATATGTGCGTAATACGTGGTGCAGTCAGTATATACAAGACAGTATTATAGCCAAACTCTAACGCATCTCCATGATGATCAGTTAAGCAAATTAGCGCCTATGAGATTCGCAAATGACTCGGTGCTAGTGACTCTTTAATAGCGTTACAAAATACCTCGCACATATTCATAAATCCATAATTAAAATACTTTCCGTGTGGGATATTGATGATTGCCGACAACATTTATTACTAGCATTATCATTTGTGCCATGAATTCCCAACGCTTTCCCCCTCCCTTAAAAAAAAAAAAAGTATTAAGACACGTATAAGTCGAGTCAGGGAAAGCTGTTCTCAAGTGATCTTCAGAAATGGAGCGATGTGTTCAAAGGGATTAATGCCAGTCGATTGCAAGCAGCGGGGGAGCTATCTACTCAGCCTGTTACGGATGTGGTCTCAGCAAGATACCTTTAACACACACACACACACACACACACACACACTCACTCTCTCTCTCTCTCTCTCTCTCTCTCTCTCTCTCTCTCTCTCTCTCTCTCTCTCTCTCTCTCTCTCATCGTATGGACTCCTGTTGTCATGGTTTTTCGAATCACAGGAAGTGCAAAAGAATGAGAGTTCAATTGATTGGAAATGCACGTCAAAGAAAAATCGGAAAATACTGTGTGGGCCTTTTCAGGCTTTGTATTCACAAAGGGTCATGTGATGCATCACATAACCCTCTGTGAATACAGAGCCTGAAGCTACCCCCCCCAAAAAAAAAAAAAAAAAAATATTATTTTCCGATCTTTCTTTAACGTGCATTTCCAATCAGTTGAACTCTCATTCTTTCGCACTTCTTGTGAAGAAAGTCTTGCTCTTTTAGCTGTCTCATTTAGCTCTTTG
This sequence comes from Macrobrachium rosenbergii, assembly GCF_040412425.1. Taxonomy (NCBI): domain Eukaryota; kingdom Metazoa; phylum Arthropoda; class Malacostraca; order Decapoda; family Palaemonidae; genus Macrobrachium; species Macrobrachium rosenbergii. The sequence goes on along the minus strand of NC_089757.1, from coordinate 27,648,391 downwards.
ATCCTGGAGAACGTACATTTTAAACTGCACATACTATTAGGAAGAATGGAAATGGTCTCTCTACTTAGAAAACAACGGCTATACTTTTTACGTTCAGTCGGTTTGCCCTCTGAGGGCATTTTTTAAAAACTTGAATGCAAGACCACCTCTTAATATGGCTATTCATATAAAAGTATTTTCCTTATTTCTTTTTTGCTAAAATTACTTCTGTTTCTTTTTAAATTTTTTTTCTCATTCTTTGCTGCGTTTGCTGCCTTGTATTTGCCTATCCATGGTCCTTTAAAATTTTCAAGCCAGTTCCATGTAATTTGAAGTTTAGAAAGACACTTGAATTGTTTTATAGAAAGACACTTGAATTGTTTTTATAGAAAGACACTTGAAGTGTTGTATAGAAAGACACTTGAGTTGTTTCATTATACATTAATCCACGCAAGATTTATGTCTACTCTAATAACGATTCCTGTAAACTTGCAAAGCTTCCTTTATATTCTATCGTCATAAAGGTAGAAGGAATATTAAAAAAAATATAGCATATTCCTATGTTTGCTTGAAGGGTTGGGAATAGGCAAATCACTCAGAACATTCATGAAACAGCATTTCTCAATTGTGACTTTTTCAGTTCGTTTGAAATTGCCATTGACTTCCTGATGTCATTTCGTTGTTCTTCCCCGTAGGGGGTTAGTGCTTTCAGTGCACCTCACGTGGTGCACTGTAGGCAATACTACAGGTCAGGGTATTTGCAGCGCCCTTTCGGCCCCTAGCTGCACTACCTCTTAGCCTTTTACTTTACCCCCATTCCCTCTTCCTTTCTTTATTCTTACAGCCCAACCTCTCTAACACTTTAGTGCAACTGTGAGGTTTTCTCCCAGTTCAGTTTTCGACCCTTGTACTTCATCTCCTTTCTTTTCAGGATCTTTTTATCTTGCCGTCCAACCACTCCAACTCCCCTTTTGCATTGCCTTAAGCGCTGAATTGCCAAAAGTGCCCTACTGCTTGGGTTGGCAGCCTATATTTTCTTAAATTTAATCAGCCATGTTGTTCTTGAAAAGTATTGCAAAAAGATTCTCTCTCTCGCTTGGCTTGACAGCCTGTATTTTGTTGAATTTAATTGGTCATGTTGTTCTTGAACAGTACTGTAATCAGATTCTCCTCTCTCTCTCTCTCTCTCTCTCTCTCTCTCTCTCTCTCTCTCTCTCAGAGGAAAATAGTTCGTACTCAATACAGTACGTTAAGTACTCGGACTTCCAGACGAACCCTCCGCATTCACATCAAAGTTAATGGAGCCGAAGGAATAACCTATCAGTGTATTAAAGTGCGGTGAAATAAAGAATCCCAACAGACATTTTATCCCATCAGCTTTGTGGCCTGATCGATTCCCCGTCCCCCTGTCTCCTCCATCTTCGGTATAACTTTGATATTAAGGGACTTCCACCATTAAAGCTAACACGGACGAGGAAGGCTGACTAAGCAGCATCCAAGTTATCCATTATCCTCGGATTTCTGGGATTTCGACCTTCAGTGACAGACTTCATAAGGGTTGACGGCGTTCTGTGCCCTCAGCGTTACCTCGAGCCAGATTAGTTTTGCATATTTATTCATAGATGGCGATGCCAGCGTTCGTTGCGCGTGTTGGCTTGCAAGAGGCGTTATTAAATAGCAATAAATGTAAATTTCATGGGCTCGTTCCGCGCGGAGAATTTTCCGCCGTATGCTTTGGTACTGTAAGGGCCATAGTCGTTCGCAGGTTGAGTCTGTTAAGATAAGGACGGAAAAGACGCGTGATTAGCTACTTGAAAGAAAACGCGGATGGGATATGACATTATTTTTCATTATTTTTAATATCGCGAGCACGCAAGCCCGTGCATCGAAGCGCTTGCTAGCCTCAGCAGCTTTAACGAATCTCTATGAAATGAAAAAGCATTACTTCATTGGGTATTTTTTTGCTATCGATTAGCCAAGTAAAATAAAAATGTGCACTTGAAATAAAAGTTATATATATTTCTTGGAAAGCGTGATATGAAGTACATTCTCTGAAAAAAGTATACTGTTGTCTGCAAAAAATAGATTATTCTCCGCAAAAAATATACTATTCTTTGCAAATAATATACTATTCTCTGCAAAAAATGTGCTATTCTTTGCAAAAAAATAGGTTATTCGCTGGAAAAAATATATATTCTCTGGAAAAAATATACTAGTCTCTGCAGATAATATACTATTCTCTGCAAAAAATAGGTTATTCTCTGGAAAAAATATACTATTCTCTACAAATTATATGCTGTTCTCTGCAAAAAATATACTGATCTCTACAAAAAATATACTATTATCTGCAAAAGATAGGTTATTCTCTGGAAAAAATGTACTATTTTCTGCAAATAATATACTATTCTCTGCAAAAAATATAGTGTTCTCGGACAAAATATGCTTTTCTCTGCAAAAAAATATACTGTTTTCTGCAAAAAAATATGCTACTCTCTGCTAAAGCATATATTATGTGCAAAAATTATGCTGTTATCTGCAAAACAACATAACTGCTAGATCTCTTAAGATGTGTTGTGTTGCATGTTAACTGAGCTTATATTGAGCCACAAAAACTGGTTGCTAATAGCCAGTTTCAGCACACTTGTACACCCGCTGTAAGTCATGGCTTATTAGTACAGCACAATACGACCTGTAGTGTAGAAACCTAATGGTCAGTGTTTTTTCCTGTGTTTGTTGGTGCCAGTAAAATTACCAGAATATAGACGTAAATTCTAGAATATCTGGGAGGCGGGAACTTTCTCAGATAAAACCTCTTCAAGATAGAAAGAAAAAATAATGCATGTTCGAAAGTGTAGACACCAAGCCAGGAAACATGGTAGCTAAGCCGGCTTTATGTCAGCACGGACGCTCGTCCATAGGTGGCCCATTCGTATGGTGATGTTTGAAAGGGGATGAGAGCCCTGGTTTGGGGAAACCACCTTTTCCTTTTATCCCCAACGTCAAAGGTCGTTCATGCCCAGATTGTAATTATTTTGTTTAGTATGGCAGTTTATATGAAAGATATTTGATTTATCATGTATAAGAACTGTTAAGAATTATTCGTTAGCTGAAAAGAAAAAAAAAGCATTGTAACACGATCAGAACAGCGCAAATATTCTGCCTCCTCGATGCATATACCGTAAGATTCCTGAGTCCTTTTCCTCACCAAGATCCACTGAGGTACAGACCATCGGCGCGGTACCTCTGTCACTTTTAATATTGGACATAAAATGGTTTTAAAGTGAGACGTAACTGGCTATGAAAGGTACCTGTAAAAGTAATCAGTTTAACTGGCATTACTTTAGTGTATTTGCGTCTCTCTCTCTCTCTCTCTCTCTCTCTCTCTCTCTCTCTCTCTCTGCTTCATGTTCTTGCCCAGGCGAATATAGATGACATAAATCCTTTTTTCATGTGATGTGTATGAATGTTGAACGTATCTGGGAATTAAATGAAAAAATTAGCCTAAGTCCTCAGGTGGTTTTAACTTGAATTCCAAATCCAAGAAGCTACTCCCACAAAGTATTATTGACCGCGGCATTAAAGAAAAAAAAAAATCACTGACGGCGGCATTGTAAAAAAAAAAAAAAACCTTTTACTGACCGCGGCATTGTAAAAAAAACCTTTTATCTCCAGCTTGGAAGTCAGTGATGTGACTGTGCTTACTCTTTGCCGGTTTCAAGCACGCTTACATACCACGCTATCTGCACGCCAGTATAAACAGCATTGTTAATTACTTTTTCGCATGGTATATACGAACGTTAATATAACTAGCAATTAAATTTGAGATTGAATATCAGCCCTCAAATGGTTTGAAGTTGAGAAAAAATAATGTGCAATTCATTCTATACTGGCGTAAACGCATAATCTCTCTCCGTGCAAGCATGCTTGAATCAATTGTCGCTCTGGATTCCAAGCATGAGAAACAAAAAATGTTTTCTGTAGTAGTGTGGTCGAAAATACTTCTTGCTTGTAGCTCCTAGCATTCTGGGTGAGTCGAAACTTATTTGTCAATGTATGGCTGGTTACATTAACGTTAATATATAGGGATGAAAAAGTATTTGATGAGTTATGATGCTATAGAGAAATTCTTTTGCTAGTTTAGCCTATACTGGAAAATCTCCCTCGGAAATTTTAGGTTAGCTAATTCATATTGTAAAGTTGAACGTAGTAATTTGTTTGGGTATTGAAAATGTAAGTGTTTAATTTTTTTGCAAGATTTTCTTGCTTTACGAGAAAAATAAAGATCATAAGAATACGAAAAGAAAAGGGAAAAGATTGCAGATTTTGGTTTCTAGCCTTTCGTTATTGATGTTCCATTATGAAAACTGCATTAACGTTGTGCATAGAAATTTTCGAGAAAACTCTTCAGAATTTATTGTATTTCAGGAAGCGCTAAAAGATAGGCATGAGGCACTAAATTGTTTAATTTCACTCCATAGGTAACTACTGACTTCTGTTATACACTTTTAACTAAAAAAAAAAAAAAATAAAACATTATCTGCAATGAGTATATTTGGGAAAGGTTACGAATCATCTCTCAGAGCTCGAAAGTCAAAGATTATACGGAAAAAAAGATATGTCAGTCTCACAGGAACGATTGAGTTACCCAGCAGGTATTTTTCACAGTTACCAAAGGTTTTTTTCACTGCTTATCTCGCCCCGTATCCCATTTGAAAATTTTAGCAGCGATGGAAATGTCCCGAACAGGACTGCCTTAAAAAGAAATCAATTTCAGGCGCAGCGACCTACCTCTGGGGGTTATAATAACGCCTTCGAACGGTTGACTTTGTGGTATAGAGATTTCATTCGATTCTCAGTTTGAATTTGGGTCTTTGTCGGCTTCCGTTTGAAAATTCTCGGTCAAGGTCTGTCCCGTGCGCTCTCGCGTATCCGTAGATGCCCAGTTCTGAAGAGATCTCATTTTTTTTGTGACTTGTTTGGAAGATAGTTGACACGTAATTTTTTTTTGTAGAGAAGCAGTTTTTCTCCACTGTATATATATATATATATATATATATATATATATATATATATATATATATATATATATATATATATATATATATAAGTATATACTAATAATGATGATAATATTATATGTATTTATCTATCTATCTACACGTATATAAATATGTATATATATATATATATATATATATATATATATATATATATATGCATATATATATATATATATATATATATATATATATATATATAAATTATATATATATATATATATATATATATATATATATATATATATATATATATATATATATATATTCACAAAGGCATCATGGGACACAAAAGAGAGCGAGGGACATACTTTCACTGAGAACTTTAAAACGAATACCAACAAAGAGCCGAAACTATTCATACTAAGAAGCGCACGAAATCTCTGTGGGACCACAAAGGCAAACGTTCGAAGCCTTGTTACCTTCAGAGGTCGTTCGCTGGGCCTGAAGTTGACTTTGTAACGCCGCCCTGTTTTGGATATTTTCATCGGTGCGAAAATTTTCGCAATTAATCCGAGGCAGGATAATGAGTGGAAAAGGCTTTGATTACTTTGGAAAACACCTGCTGGGTATCGTAATAATTTTTGTGAGGTTGATTTAACTTTTTTCCTGTATAAACTTTGGATTTCAAGTTCTTAGTAAATGATTTACAACCCTTTGGAAACGTACTTGTGGTTGAATTTTTTTTTCGTTTCCATGTGTAAATGTATATACATTATATATATATATATATGTATATATATATATATATATATATATATATATATATATATATATATATATATATATATATATGTATGTATATACATGACATAGCTTATATGTATTATATGTATATGTATGTATGTATGTATGTATGTATGTATGTATGTATGTATGTATGTATGTATATATTACATTACGAAATTTGCCTTTATCTATGTACACTAACAAAGTATATAGGGTTGAAAATATAACGATGTAGGCGAAGTTTGACTAAATCGTAATCATTGTTATGTAGCTATATAGTTGAGTGTGAAGGAGCTAGAACGCTTGTTAGATTGATAGATACCCTTAAAGTGTAGGTTAAATATTCAGCATATTCACCGATATCGATGATGCTTGTGGTTTTGATCTTTATGTTAAGGCTTCAGACTGTCGTTCTAATTGGAACTGAATTTAGCAACTTAATCAGGTTTAACTCAGGAAGAAGGTTGCAATTTAATTCTTTTTTGTAGGTTAATTTCATGAGTCAAAATTGCAGTATATTTAAGTAAAGACTAGAACTAAAACTTGAGAAGACCGATTTTCCATCATCTGTCTGTTGAATTTTATTCACGTTGTTAGAATTTTTTTTTTTTTATTTCATTTTCTGCCTTTGCGTGGAAAGTTGTTTTTCCTCTCCATTCAAGATTTCGCTGTAGAAATATTGAAACAAGTTCCTGCTCTATTTTTTTTTTTTTCCATAAAAAACTTTAGCTGATAAGAAAGGCAACAATTTTGAGAAGTCTTGAAGAAAAAGGAATTTTATTTTAAGAATTCCGAAATGTTTATGCAGAATGCAAGCATTTTTGCCCTCATAAGAAGAGCAGAGACCGATCGTTTTTTTTCATTCCATTTTCTGCCTTTGCATGGAAAGTTGTTTTTCTCTCCATTCAAGATTTCGCTGTAGAAATACTAAATACAAGTTCCTGCTCCATTTTGTTCCATAAAAAACTTCAGCGGATAAGAAAGACAATGGTTTTGAGAAGTCTTGAAGAAAAAAAAAAGGAATTTTATTTCAAGAATTCCGAAATGTTTATGCAGAATGCAAGTATTTTTGCCCTCATAAGAAAAGCAGAGACCGATCGTAAAACCATTTTTATAACGGACGAATTTGAGGACAGGAATTTGCCCTTTAGTACTGCCAAGAGAAAGGATACGTAAAAAGCGAAAATTATAATGTTAGCATATTGCGAACATTAAAGTAGGTTTAGAGCCGCTTCGGGAATTCTGGAACGGGGCGGCTATGCAAATATTTGTGCCAAATTGTTCTATCATTGAAAAATGAATCCCGCACATTTCCTCGTTCGCTGTTAAAATGAGGTTTATTTTTTTATTCTCTCTCCCGTTGCCTCCCAGCACCCCTACCCCTACCCACATCCCCTGCCACATTCCCTACCCGTTCCCCTACCCGTTCCCCTACCATACCCCCCTCCCCTTACCCCTACCCTTACTCCAGTACCATCCCCCTCCTCCCTCAGATTTGATAAATGAATATTCCCGTGCTGGTAGTTTAACATAGAACGAAACAAGACAAGTGGGAAAAATTATAAAAAAAAGCCTTATTGCTGATTCAATACCGGGAGCGTTATCTGCACCATTGAATTTTTAGCTGTGTATTATCTTTACACTAAATATTTCAAATGAAAGAACAAAGAGTCTTGTCCACATAACCCGCTGTAGAAAATCCACTTGTGTTTCTGCGTTCGTGAATGAGAAAGCCTGAGCTTACGGGAGCTGAATATACTCATTATAATGGGATATTGAAAATAGTCCTTTTTTATACCATTCGCTCAAAAGTTTATCTTTCATTTTATCTTCGATGATGAGTTCATTCACAGAAGAGGGATTTTTAATGATCTAGATATCGAGAGTTATTTTTTTTATCATGTAATCAGAGCCAGTTCACAGATATTGAAGTAGAACTGGTTTCTGATAATCAATTCCTATAAGTAATTATTATAGCTTGCCGATCTTACATAATTCGACCATTGTAGTTATTTGGAATAAGTCTCAAAGTAACTCTGTTTAGATTATTTCTCATGAAAGTAACACGTCAGCTTCATCTCAAGTATCAATTTAATAGACATCATTTAGATTATTTTTATCTTAATATTTCATTCCAAATGCCCAGAGAATATACGTAATTGTATTTCTTAGTAGCAGTTGAATCGTACCTATTGTTTTTTTTTTTTAATCTTATGTGTACCGACTAATATTGAACTAAATATTAACAGTATATTAAAAACATGCTCTCACGCCCATTATTGCTTTTTAGTTTTCTGTAAAAGAAAACTATTGTGCCAGCTTTTCTGTTCGTCCGCACTTTATTCTGTCCGCACTTTTTTCTGTCCCCCCTCAGATCTTAAAAACTACTGAGGCTAGAGGGTTACAAGTTGGTATCTTGATTATCCACCCTCAATTATCAAACATACCAAATTGTAGCCCTCTAGCCTCAGTAGTTTTTATTTTATTTAGGGTTGAAGTTAGCCATAATCGTGCTTTTGGCAACGATATAGGCCACCACCAGGCCGTGGTTAACGTTTCACGGGCCGTGGCTCATACAACGTTATACGCTTAGGCGGCTGTGCGGAAAACTCGATTGCGCTTAAGAAACTTCCGCGCATTTTTTACTTGTAAGCCACTCATTACGAAACTGCAATGATAATATCCAGGTTTTTGTGTACCTTACCGTATTGTGAAAGTTATTTGTCAAACAACTTCCGAAAAGCTCCCAGAGATCTCATATATAATCTGGATTGTTTACGTCGCATCCAGATGGTAAACGTTCCCCATGACCACTGGGCTTTTTTCAAGTGTATGGCAATTACTATTTCGTTTGCGCTGAAGTTTCCATGAATTGAAATGTACGATTGAGTATTTGATTTTAATATTTTGTATCGTTCAGTGGATCTTTCTAGATAGACAGATTTCGCAAGTTCGAATCCGTGTGTAGAGGAATTTTTAGATGGTCAGATTTTCGCTGGAAAGTTTATCGAACAACATTATGGAATCGAGTTATTAGATGAATCGTTACCGATAACCATATTTTTAATACTTTCACGCACACGCATATTCATCATTCATAATTCTCCTTGGGTGTATGTAAGTTATTCCGGAGGTATAGTGAACTGGATATTACACGACATTTTTGGTTTAATGTTTGTGAATAATGCAGTATAGAAAATGACTTGTGTATATGACAAAAATTCATGTATTATATATATATATATATATATATATATATATATATATATATACATTTATATATATATATATAATTATGGTAAATGATAAAACATATCAAATATTTATATAATATATATTTATATTATATATGTTTATATATTATGTGTATATATTTATATATATACATACATATACATATATATATATATATATATATATATATATATATATATATATATATATATATATATATATATATATATATATACATACATACATACATATATATATATATATATATATATATATATATATATATATATATATATATATGTGTGTGTGTGTGTGTGTGTGTGTGTGTGTGTGTGTGTGGGTGTCGTTTCATCCACGATAAGCATTTCAATACTTCTACTTTTCTTTATATTTCTCAACTTTTCATTTCTTCGTATGCCACATATATTTTTACAAATCACTTCATCTCAAGAGCTTCGATTTATTTCTTTCATTTTCGGCTAGTATTCACACTTCACTTACTTGAATGAGATTTGGTTCAACAGTCCCGCCATTCCAACCTTGGCTCCGCAGCAGTCTCTTCTGATTTCACTTACCCTGATACCTCAGCTTGCGTCACCTAGTCTGTCACATAGGCTACCTCTTCTCTCATCCTGCTACCAACGTTTCTATTTACTCTTAAAACTACCTTTACGAATCATCCACTTCCATTTTCAGCAATCCTTACTGAGATACTGTTAAATCTTCCTGGTTTCGATTTACCCTCACAGTCTTAACCTTGTTCACATTTTCTCTCATGTTTCTCATGTTCCAAGCCCTTTCTGCAAACTCTGTTATTGGTCTGTGGAATTTTTCTTCACTTTCGCCAATAGGTACTGCATCATCAGCAAACATCAACCATTCTACTCTCCCTTCATGACTCACATTCTTATTCCACAACTATGCACCCGAGTCTACTGCCTTTTCTGTGACTTCTCACACCATTTCATTTGCGATGAAATAAAAAAAAAAAATCCAGGGAAACGTAACACACCTTCGTCAATAGCCAACTTTTACACCAAACCAGTCAATGCCGTCTGCCGTCTTCCTCCAGTTCTAGAATTCACCTTTCTTGGATTATGCGCCACGTACTTGTCTACGCCCACTTATATTATATCCAGGAACAATGAATATACTCCTGAACATCGTAAGCAACATGCAGCAGAACTTATATATGGATAAATCCCGAAGTCTTTCTTTGGTTAAGTTTTGCTGCAATATCGGCTAAAGAAAAACGTCAGTTTTCTTTACCTAATAATGCATCTGTTTATAAAGCAGAAAAAGGGTCAGCGGTTAAGATCAATAAAAACACCCCACGACAGAAATTTGTAATTTTCAGTGACTTGAATCCCTCCACAATTGCTGTCCTAAAACATCTTTAGTTCTGCCAGTAAAGTTTTCATTCTTCAAATAATTTGAAGTTAGTATAAATGTTGAAATACCCCTATATAGGATCCCGGGATATGTAGGGACTGAAAAAGTGGATATATTTTTAAAGCAGCCAAAACTGCAATTGCTATGGCGAGATCCAATACCTGTTCCTGTCAGTGATGTGTTACACACTCTAAAATCCATCCAGTAAATGGCTGGCATTGTGGAATAATGACTCTGACAATAACAAATGAAAACAGATTAAACCAACTATCGGTTTTGTTAGTGTTTTTCACTGCAAAGAGAATGCTACGTTGAAGTAATATTATCCTCTCTTTGAATTGAGCACGCTCGTCTAAGCCTTTAATTTCTTGTAAATTACCCACCTGACTTAATCATTGAGTGCAGAGAAAGCAGATCAACACTTACAGTCAGGCACATTGTTTAGTTAATGTCCCATTCTCATCAACAATGTATTAGAATCTTCAGCATCATCAGTCTATCCAATCAATAAATTTCTGAGTTGCAAAATGTTAAATACCCGCTAATATATGCATTAAGAGCAAAACTTTCTGGCCAGCTTTCTAAGAGCCAAGAATTCAAACTCAGTGATCTTGTCAAACTGTTACCATTATCCATTACATTTCTGCCGTAAAAATGCAGAACGCATGAACTCCAGAATCCTTGTTTTGAGAAAATTGAAGTTAAAAATGCATTAACTCCTAAATGCTTTTTTAAAAGAAAACAGAAGTTAAAGATTTGAGTGCTCATAGCTTTTTGCTACTTATATCTGCGCCATACTGGCTACATTCGTATCTTTCCATGGACACCAAATTTGCGAAAATCTCATTTTTGGAGTTAATGTGTTCTGCCTTTTTACGGCAGACTTAACCCCCAAAATACCTGTTTGATTCAACCATTTCACTCTTCCAATTTACATACTAACGTTTATTGGTCACTCCTCTCGGCTTCCATTTAGCTTCATTATCTTGCTCGTGAACATTTAACATTTCTCCATCTACATATACTTTGAAATTCTTTCCTTAGACTGTAGCTCATATTAACTGTCACCCACTACCACTATGATCATCTGGAAATATGAGGCACCCTATAGTTTATTATCCCCCTTTTCTATTCCTACACCTAAAAGTATTCTTTTCCATGAATTCTCTCATCACTCTCGCCTCAAAAATAGCCAGAATTTCTGCAGATCTGACCAATATATCTTTCGTAACTGTCCTGTGCTTGACACTTTCTGGGAAATCTTGAAACTTTACCTCTGTTTATATTGATTAAGAAGTCTTGAAAATATTATTACCATATTTATATGCTCTAGGTCTCACTTAAAGTAGCTGTTTCTCTTGTCTGCCGGCGTGAAAGTCAATGGACGAGAGAGAGAGAGAAGAGAGAGAGAGAGAGAGAGAGAGAGAGAGAGAGAGAGAGAGCTTCTATTTTTAGGCGAAATGGCGTGGGTACAGTGGCAAATATAGCACAGCCCATTAGCAAATGTGAATCCCTCTCTTTTCTTTTGTAATGGAAGCACGACAGGGCATTTTGTCCAAAATGGAAAATGTGTATCGCTGTTTTTGACAGAGGCCGGGATTTATTTTCTCACGCCTTTTTTTTAATATTGTTTCTATTGAGGTTAGGTAGTGTTAAGTATATTTACATGAATAAAGTCTGTATTCTAAAGATTTATGAATTGTTCCAGACGTGCGGGCGTACATGCTCGGTATTATTGTACTTATATATATAAATATGCCGATGGAGGTTCTTTCTTGTGCTTTCTTCTCATAGATTTTCTTTTTATCTCTGGTCTCGGTCTGACGTAAATCCTGTAGCCATATCATTAGCATTTCCACAACTGCCCTCTCTCTCTCTCTCTCTCTCTCTCTCTCTCTCTCTCTCTCTCTCTCTCTCTCTCTCTCTCTCTCTCTCTCTCTCTTAGGGATGGTCTTAATTCCCCCCTTCTTACTTATCACACATATTGAGTTGATGATTATAATTCCAAAAATTTACTGAAGATGAAGTTGGGAGAATTGAGCTCTCTAGTGCCTTTTCATTCCCTTGCTAATACTACCATCTTTCCACTGCCTTAGGAGATTTTAAAGCTTTTTCTCAGATCTGCCAGTATCTCGTGCTAAAAAGGTAAATAATGAAACGTCTTAAACATTAAATCCATTAACGATATTTTGAGATTTGCTGTGGACACACACAAAAACAGATAAACTAGGGAAAATGTACTATGGATTAAGCCACCTCCGAATTCCATATGTTTTCTTCTTCTTACAGTGAATACAAATGCTTGAGAGTAGGCACATGCTACTTCTGGTGCGGCTTGAGCTCTGTTATTTTAATCATCCCATTAAGAATGAATTAAGAATTGAAAGGCCAACTGATTTTGTTAGATTTTCATTGACTCCTGCATAGCAGTATATGTGCTCTGACAGCTCCCATCCACAATCGATACTGTATCATCTGCAGACTATTCTACTCTATGCTTGCGACATTTACTTATTTCACGACATTAGAGCTACGTGTAGCTTTCTTTTGCTGTCCTCTTACTTCAGTTCATCAATTAAGATACTAAGCATCGTTGGAGACGTAACATACCATTTACAACAAACCAGGCACCTTCACGTCTACATACTTTGATACACGCCTCTCTTCCGTCATAGAAATTGTTAACCACGCTAAACAGCTCATCTTATGTACCATACATTCTTAACACCCTCCACGTTTCCTCTTGTCAAATTTATCATAATCTTTTTCTAGGTCCATTTACAACTTTTACCCTTTTAGTTTTCTGTAAAAGAAAACTATTGTGCCGGCTTTGTATGTCCGTCCGCACTTTTCCTGTCCGCCCTCAAATCTTAAAAACTACTACCAAATTGCAGCCCTCTGGCCTTAGTAGTTTTGATTTTATTCAAGGTTAAAGTTAGCCGTAATGGTGCTTCTGGCAACGATATAGGATATGACACCACCGGGCCGTGTTAAAGTTTCATGGGCCGCGGCTCATACAGCATTTTACCAAGACCACCGAAAGATAGATCTATTTCCGGTGGCCTTGATTATACGCTGTACAGAAAACTTTATTGCACCGAAGAAACTTCGGCGGATTTTTACTTTTTTTTTTTTATCTTCACTTAACTGTTTCTTGAAAAAAAAACTCAACCCTCACACCCTTTTCCTTGTCTAAACCCGCACTGTTCTTTCTCTCTCAATTCTCCTGTCATCTGCTGTATTTTCACAATCCGAAGCCCATCGTTGGCTGAGTCGGTTGAGCTTCAGACTGTCACTTGATGGGCCGGAGTTCAATTCCCCCGGCCGGCTGATGAAGAGTTAGAGGAATTTATTTCTGGTGATAGAAATACATTTCTCCTATAATGTGGTTCGGATTCCACAATAGCTGTAGGTCCCATTGCTAAGCAATTGGTTCTTAGCCACGTAATATCAAGTCCTAATCCTTCGGGCCCAGCCCTAGAGAGCTGTTAATCAGCTCAGTGGTCTGGTAAAACTAAGGTATACTTAACTTTCTTCACAATCCGAATCCTGTTAAGCCCGTTCCCTACTATGCTAAAATCGATATTCCCCTTTACCACCGTCTTCAATCCCCTGAAGATGGCTCAGCATTAAAGCCGACACCAGTCAGGGTTTGCAGCCGATCTTCATATTTCCCCTGTGGTGTTTGATTTGTAAAAAATCACGCATAAGTGTGATTATAATCATGATATATATATATATATACTCGTATATATATATATATATATATATATATATATATATATATATATATATATATATATATATATATAAACTTTCTGTCGAGACTCCGTCCTCCACTGCGTCCTCTGTGAACCCAACCAGCCTGTTACCCTGTACCCTGAAGATGTTAATCCTTGCAAATGGTTTAAATGGCTCGTTTGCATACTTCTTTCATTGCAGTTCCCTTCATTAGCTTGTTTTAATTTCATTTCCCTTTTCCTCTCCCCAGCTTCAGCTTTTTCCTGTGTAAAACCAGTGGCAGTTTATTTGCGGCCGTGTGACTTTAGATACTTTCAACGTATTTCAGGGTTTTGTCACAAACTGAATTGTTTTTGTAGTGTACGTGGCTGGTAATTAGCACCTGAGTGCATTGATTAAATGGTACCTGATGAACCTTCCTATAGAGAGCTTTTACTTTTATCGCACATTGTCTTTTACTCTTTTAGACATGCACAGTATAACTTGAGTTTATTTAGATGAATTTCATTTCATTAAAATAACTTTAAAAAAATCACCCAACTATATTCCTTGCGCAATTCTCAGATTATTTAATGAATCGAAGCGATTATTAAAATTGGAAGATATTTCTTTGTATATCAGTGCGAAAAAGAAGCTGGAGTATTTAATGAGATTAATTATTTTGCTAAATTTTATATGCAGAATGAATTATTCTGTGGGTCTTTTTTCTTGTTTAGTGTTAAACAAAAGGCTTCTGCTTTGTATGTCGGCATTGTCTGCAACTTGTTGCCAATTCTGTATGATTTTGTAGGTTACCACTTTGGGGACGAAAATTTGTTTCATTTTGATCGAATATATTTGCCACTCAGTTTTTTTTTCAGTATTTTTTTTTTATTGCTGTCTAAGCAGAGTGGCCCTTTTACTGGTTTTTATTTATATGTTTGTGTGTGTGTATCTAGTCATTGTTGCATCCACAGCACATAATGTTTCACCTACCACTACCTGGCTAGTAATGAAAAAGTTATTAGTTTCCCGTATCTTAAAAGGAAGTAATTTGATCGTTAATAATCGTTTGTTTTCGTAACTGCAACGGGTTGGCAAGTCCGAATAATTTGAAAACTGCCCTAAGAACCACTAGCGGATCC
This sequence comes from Macrobrachium rosenbergii, assembly GCF_040412425.1. Taxonomy (NCBI): domain Eukaryota; kingdom Metazoa; phylum Arthropoda; class Malacostraca; order Decapoda; family Palaemonidae; genus Macrobrachium; species Macrobrachium rosenbergii. The sequence goes on along the minus strand of NC_089757.1, from coordinate 27,633,135 downwards.
ATGAAAATTTCATGGGGGGGGGGCACCAATTTTCATATTATATTTATATATATATATATATGTATATATATATATATATATATATATATATATATATATATATAAATATATATATTTAATCGATACTTTTATTTTTCCCCCTTTTTATATACATTTATGTTATTATTATCTAAATCTTCAATTTTATTATTTTATCATTATTTTTCAGGGTGGGGGGCCACGTGCCCAGTGGGCCCCCCTTGATCCGCTAGTGCCAAGAACTGCTGTCATTGTGTCTTTGCTATCAAGTAAAATTACACAATTGTTAGCGTAGCACGTACGGCTCCTTTCCTTTTATTCTTTTATTACTTCTCTGTTTGAGTGGATAAATCACTCCCCTGGTAATTCACCGGTCAGTGGTTCAAATCCTTAAGGAGGAGGTTATTCTTAACGTCTCAGTAGTGTTTTATGTAAAATGACTGTTTTTACTGTTTATTATTTTGTGTACGTTATTCTGATAATATGATTTTATTCATGACAATTACTCTAGACTTTGTTTCCCTGTCATGCACACAATTTACATATGATTCCTATATGACAGAATCACCATTATCCTCTATTACTTGGACTTTTGTGCCTGTGTGTGTGTGTGTGTGTGTGTGTGTGTGTGTATTTGCAAACAAACATTTTTTTTTCTTTCTTTCGTCTGCAGTCTTAATATATTGACTTGTGGATCATGTCATAATAGTGCTACTATTACCACTACCACCAATTTTATTAGTTTTCTGTAAAAGAAAACTATTGTGCAGTCTGTCTGTCCGTCAGCACTTTATTCTGTCCGCACTTTTCTGTCCGCCCTCAGACCTTACAAACTACTGAGGCTAGAGAACTGCAAATTAGTATGTTAATCATCCACCTTCCAATCATCAAACATACCAAATTGCAGCCATCTAGGCTCGGTAGTTTTTATTTTATTTTTTATTTAAGGTTAAAGTTAACTATAATTGTGCTTCTGGCATTGATACAGGACAGGCCATCACCCGGGCGTGGTTAAAGTTTCATGAGCCGCGGTTCATACAGCATTATACCGAGTTCACCGAAAGATAGATCTATTTTCGTGGTAGCGGCTGTACAGAAAACTCGATTGCGCCGAAGAAACTGCGGCGCATTTTTTACTTGTTTTTGTTTTGGACTGACACTTAAAATGGTACTGACGGTATATATGTTAAGCAAAAACTACATTACTCAGGAGGAAATCTTTTACACTTTGTAGAAAATGTCTGGAACATTCTGAAAATGGGTTCCCCGTTGGTGTTCCAGCACCGGCATCTCCTCCCTCCCCCCACATATCGCCTCTACCCCCACCTCTTTGGAATAGTGGAGCTGGAAATCGCAAACTGCTGTAGGGAAGAAATTTTATTCCCCAGGTGAGGAAAAGGGGAGTTAAAATATATCCCCTGGAGCCTCTCTGAGGAAGTAACCAAGGTTTGGAAGGTAGTACGTTTGGGAAGGACAGCTGGAAAGGGATGCAATAGAAAGAATAAAAGTAAAGCGGGTTTTTGTTTCTTTTGTTGCTTATGACAAATATAGACAATTGTTTTTGAATGCTCTTTTGCTGTTCAAACATTTATGGTTGAAACGGACTTCAAATGTGGACAGTGAATAGTTTATATTGCAGTGGTTGATATCACAAAGGGTATGTCATGAATGGGTCATTCACGATGAATAGAATGAACTCTTGTTTGTGGAAGTGCATAATGATAGATATTAATTCGCAATAAAAGAACTTTTGATGCCGGTAATGACAGTTATTTCATTGAAATAATAGAATGTCAATATGTAAATTTGAGAATAGCCTAATCATGAGTAGAATTTAAATTCATTGAGGAGTTTTACATTCGTCATTGTATCATGATAATCTGGAACTTGCTTTCATTTACATATGTATTGAATTTAGATAATTCGCAGTGAAATGTTATTTCAAGACAATGGAAGATTCCTTGCAGAGAATTACAAATCACTACTTACCTGGAGACTAATCTGTAGTTATGCACAGAATTTATTGCTTCCATTGCCATTGGTGTTAAAAACGTAATCATGCACGTTTTTTGGAAAAAAGATGATTGGTGGTAGCTTGTTAATATTCACCCAGCATTCGGACTCAGTTTGTCTGACTAGTAAGTCTAATATATATATATATATATATATATATATATATATATATATATATATATATATATATATATATATATATAAAATATATATATATATATATATATATATACATATAAAATATATATTATATATATTTATATATGTATGTATATATATATATATATATATATATATATATATATATATATATATATATATATTATATATATATATATATATATATATATATATATATATATATCTATATATATATATATATATATATATATATATATATATATATATATTTATAATCATAACACCTCGCTTATTCAAGTCTGGATTTGTCAAAGGTACTATCATAGGCTACCAGATTACCAAATTAGCAAAATGTATGTTGAGTAATACCAAAACCGAGTAATCATTAACGGAAAATTATAATTACAATCAAGATCTAGTGTAATATAATTCTACCCTTCTTATAGCTTATTTCATGACAGCAATCATACAAACATATTCAAGAATATACAAACTAAAATAACAAGTTTTTTTTTCAGGGTAGCCTAGCCTAGAGATGTAAAGCCTAAAGGGTATCAAAATAGTAATGTATATATAATCTAATAATGTGTGATAATTAGTCTGTTTTATTTCATCTACTCTTGTTATAAGAATAATTATATAAGGAGCAACCGATTGGATTTAAGTAAAATCATTCACTTATCTTTCAGACTGCTTGAATAAGCTTTTGCATTTTGAATTAAATAATTGTATTATACAGTTTTAGTTTAATTTACTGAACTATATTTTAGTCTAATTCGCGTGGTTTTAATATATGGCGATTGAGGAAAGCTAACATTTGAACAGAGCTGCTTTATTTATTTAAACTTTTCCACTTTCATTAATCTGGTTTTGTTAAAGTGTTTTCATTTATTGCATGCATTATATTGTTTGGTAAGTTTATTTCATTAAATAAACTTCCTGGGCACATTTCATACCTATGCAAAACACGTCGACAGTGTTGTAAAACATTGAATACATTCAATATTTTTCGTAACTATAAACGTGTAGTATAAAACAGTGTTATCCGTTTAACACCTCTCACAGCGCTGATGAAGTTACAAAAGACTTTGCATAACAACAAGAGTCGTATGGTTAAATCAACAGATCAGATGACAGCAAAACGATCCCATACCTTGTAATAAACGCTTTTCATTTGTATTTTATCAGTGCAGTGCATAAAATTTTTTTTGCATTGGTTGTATTATATTCCAGTGCTTTTTCAGTGTTCTGCATGCTTATCTCGTTCAATACCATTTTTTTCCTTATACGGTGAACGGCGATGCGCAGTGAATAGCCAGCAGTAGTGCTGTTACATTTCACTAAACTTTCCAACTTTCACCCATTTCAAATCTGCCAAGTTGTCTTTATTTATTGTATTTATGGTACCCGTGTGTGTGTGTGTATGTGTAGTGTATATATATGTGTGTAGATGTGTGTATTAGATAGCTTGATATGGCGTATTCAACTGTCTGGCTTTCAGAGCCTCCTTGGTTTGTACATTATCATTAATCCTTTTTCCCTTGGAGTGTTAGACTCGTTCTGGGATGATGATGGTAGCCCTCCTTCCTAAATGCGGCTGTGTTTTGTTATCCGTTTCTCCCTGAACTAATTATCATCCAACAAAATTCTTGACTTGAGGCTGATGCACTTCGAGCTAGGGAATGGGAAAAATAGATAACTATGGGGAATGGAGGAAATACGATAGGAGAGCATAAAAGGGAAAGAATGAATTGGAGGAAATATGTGAAATCTGTAAATAACGCTTGTCTCTTGCACCTATCGTTAATACTTCTAATTCTTTATTATAGAGAAGTGGCAGGAACTTCATCTTCGTGCGCAGTAGTTTTTCGTATCTAACAGGTTATTTTTACATAATTTTCTCATAATTAACGTCTATAAATTTAAACAGTCAGGAGACAATGAGAGAGTTTCTATTTTTGGGCGAATTGTTTTTTAGGGGGGAACACGGCAAAAATAGCCCAGTCCATTAACAAATATGACTCTGCCATCCATTTAACCGAAGTGCGTCGAAATATTTTGGCAGGAATTCAGCGTGAGAAAATTCCAGTGTAACAGATTTGGGGATTTTGTTTTCGAACATTTTATTTCACATAAACCTCATTATGGATTTAATATTTGTTGATTTGTAAATCAGTACTTTTATTTAGGAAATGCATTCTTGTGGAGTTGATTGGTGCCGGATTCAGATGGAGAGAAGCAAATTATATTCAGATCACCTGTGACAATTAATAAATCTAGATGATTTATTAATGTTAAAAGTTAAAGTTTTTCAAAAACTCATAGGAGTGGGATTTATTCAGTTTGCTGATGTAACTTTAAATTCATGATTGTCCTTTAATGACTGCTATCGCTTTACATTACGTAATAACTCTCATCCTACAAAACCTTTTTTCTATTCACCTGACTGAAATGTCCAGGTACGATCATAATCTCTGACGAGGTACGTTAATTTGTCTGTTAATCTGACGAGGCACGTTAATTTTCCTGTTAATTGCTGACGACGTACGTTAATTTTTCTGTTAATCTCTGACGAGTACGTTAATTTGTCTTTTAATCTCTGACGTGTTACGTCAATTTACTCATTTTGGTATTACTTTGAAGTTATCTAACTAATAATTCGACGTATTTTGCCTGTCTTAAAATATACCCGGTTTTTATTTTCGGCAATCATACACACAGAAACTCAGATCTTATTTTCTATATTCGACGTCGAATCGGAACTGGGTATGTTACTGAATTACATAAACCCTAGTTGAACGCTCTCTCTCTCTCTCTCTCTCTCTCTCTCTCTCTCTCTCTCTCTCTCTCTCTCTCTCTGTGGCAGTAATAAAATTTAAACTAAATGTGGAGGGTCATTTTAAGAATAATTTTACTGTGCAGTGGCGTAGTGGCAGCATTTAATTACTACGTAGCCAGGAAAGTGGTAGTCAGCACGGTCGTTTAGTAAAATAGCTCGTTATGTCATGGAATGGCTACTACTGCTTTCTGGACAAATGTTGTCACACTGTTCTACACTGCCCTAAAATGGAAAACTGCAGTATCTGCAAAATTTTAAAAATTGAGATATGCCACCTCTTGGGCTCGTGAAACACTAATACACAAGTTAATGCAGTTTCAGAATGATTCCTCATTGCTTTATTTAGGGGGTCCCATTTGCAGTATCTGCAAAATCAGTAGTAAGGCAAGGGAAAACTGCAGTATCTACCATTTTTCTGAGTTTTGTAGTTTTGCAGATACTGCAATCTTCCATTTCAGGGCAGCGTTGTTCTATAGTTTCCCATTCCAGATTATTAGATTTTGGTGAATATAGTTATCAGTTCTTGTATTTTAGCGGAATTTAAATATGGGTGGACTAACGCCATTTTAGGAGCGGTACAATCTTCGTAAAATGTTTTATTAAGTAACACAAGTTAACTGTGAGAAAACACAGCAATTGGTATGTTTTCGGAGAGGTACTCGGGTTAACTTTGAGAAATACATAGACTAGTGAGTAACTAGGTGAAAAATAAGTAACTTAAAAAATTTAATGAACGAAAAAAAATCTTTTAAAATATTTCATCTTTAGTGTGCAAGTGTTTGGTTTGACTGAGTCTATTCCGCCTTTGTTCTGAACCTTTACGTTGCAAGGAAGATCTTCAATTTAATTTTTATGTCAAGTAATATAAATTTCAATTTATTTATTTGAGTGTTTCAGCTACGATTCTACATATTGATATTTTGAGCTTTTAAACATGACCCGTGTGTATGGGATTTGCTCCAGATTAGGCAAAGGCTGCTCACTATTGGCTGGGACACATATATTACACATGTACACACACACATACAGTATATATATGTGTGTGTGTTTGTGTGTATGTGTATATATATATATACTGTATATACATAAGTGTGTGTGTTTATGTACTGTATATATATATGTATACACACACACACACACATACACACACACACACACACATATATATATATATATATATATATATATATATATATATATATATATATATATATATATATATATATATATATATATATATATATATATATATATATATATTAATAGTCATAAAGGAATTCGTTATTAAAAATGATTTGTGGCTTAATATTTAGAAATTGTGATATAAAATAAGTCACGGGTCTCTAAGTGAGAAAATTACAGACCTACGCTCACACTTTACCAAGAAGTCTTCAGAAGTACTTCATCCTTAAAAAGTGTGAAAGCTGCAATTACCGCTTTCCTAATATGTACATTTTTATTTTAAAGTCCGAAACCCAAGTGTAATTGGACAACATTGCTTGTTACAGAAATATAACTTTTATTAAGAGGTTCTGGGTCGTATATTTATTACTGGATTTCTAAGAACCTTTATTTATTCTAAATAAAAGAAATCCTTTTGTATATTTTCACTGAAAACTAACTGAGGTAAAGTTTGCACTTATACCCATTGTCATTTGTTGTCATTTGTTCTCACGCAACGGATTGACGTTCTCTCTCTCTCTCTCTCTCTCTCTCTCTCTCTCTCTCTCTCTCTCTCTCTCTCTCTCTCTCTCTCTCTCTCTCTCCCCTATGAAAAGGTGTTGTCTAATATAAAAATCTTTCTGCTAAGGCTTCGATAAAACGAAAGGTAGTGATAGAGATTTATTAATCTCTGAAAATAAATTTCTTCCGTATATGAAACGTCCAGCCGACAATGCAACACATTTTTGATTGGTAGGCCTCAAAATGCCCTTTGCTACTAGATGTGTGTAATATATATATATATATATATATATATATATATATATATATATATATATATATATATATATATATATATATACATACATACATATACACATACATGCGTACATACACAGTACACACACATATTCGGCGTCCTGCTTCATTTTCTATATGGACGATCTCTACTTCTGGAACTGCCTATCACTAACTTAATTTGATGCTACTACTTATATATCATACAAATATTGCTGTGCTTCTGATGCCGTTTTATTTTTCCTTTTTCTTATTTCCGCCTGCGTTTGAATTCAAGTGGGATCCATGTTTACCAAAATTACTAACAGAGGAGCTTATCACTCAAGAGTAATCCTTTTCCGGTCTGTGGTATATCTCTGGAATATTTTGGAAATGGTTTCCTCGTATCCTTTCCAGAGCGCTTTCCAGCCTCCCACCCCACCCCACTACCCTCCATCCTCATATGCATCCTACCCCCCATCTCCTTCACCGTTCCAGTACTGGTGTTGGAAATCGACAACTGTTGTAGGGAGGAATTTTTATTCTCCGCGCCAGGCAAGCGATGTAAATGTTTCCACGAGCTTCTCTGGAAGAAGTACCTCTGCATCTTGTGGTGGATGGAATAAAAATGCTTTTCTCGAGACATTTTTGAATGGCGTAAGTGGTTTGAGGAAAACTGGAGGTTTAACTGGTTTTTATCTCTTACGTTTTGCAAACGTATGGGTCCCACCTTTCTCGTTCATTTTTTTGCAAGATAATTTGTGGCTGATTGAAAGTTTTAAGACGATGGAGTGTTTCACATATCTTTGTCTTCTACTCATGAACAATGAGTAACATCAAAATGGTGGATTATCTAGTGCCCCATTCTACAATATCTTGATATACACCCACTCAACACTTATATTCCGTTTAACAAACTGATTTTACACTCTTGTCGTGAAGGTAGACACAACACAACCTGTGTTGCATATTCATCATGACGTGAATTGCTGTGCAAGTGCTTTGGGTTGGCTAGGACTCCCGGGTAGGCTTGCTGGCAAAGGCTGGCAGGTAATTGCAAGCATTGCTCTCGCATGCTCCGGATATTCGGATTGCTCTAGACTAGAGCAAGAAGGCTTTTGTATAAGTTATACGGATTTTGGAATAGGTAAAAGTGGTTTATTATGCCTCGGTGTCAATCCGATATACATACTGTATATATGTATATAAATATGTGTGTTTATGTAGGTGTGTATGGATGAATTGCTTGCGCTTTGTATTCTCATTTGAAAGACCGGGGTTCGATTCCGATGTGAGTTAGAAATTTATTTCTGTGAAACAGGTTCTCATGTGTCCATTTCCGCTATATATATATATATATATATATATATATATATATATATATATATATATATATATATATATATATATATATATATATATATAGAGAGAGAGAGAGAGAGAGAGAGAGAGAGAGAGAGAGAGAGAGAGAGAGAGAGAGTTAAATATATACACGTACTCAACGCCTAGTATCATGTTCGTCTTATAATAGTACTTGGAAAAAATACTGTCCACAATTTAAAAACACTTCTCATACATATTTCTGTTTGGGAACCCTATTTTCCAATATATATATGTATATAATATATATATATATATATATATATATATATATATATATATATATATATATATATATATATATATATATATATATATATATATATATATATATATATATATTACAATCCAAAAACTAGAAAAGTCTTTTCAGTTTGCTAAGATGAACTACATTTTTATATGACACCCCTTCTCTGCCATGTTGCATAACCAGATCATCAGTGGATCTGGAACACATTTTTTAAGCTGAGTTCAAACAGCGAGCTTTACGTGGAAGTGGACACTGATAAAAGGAAAATGAATAACGCCACTAATCCGCAGTGATGGAATGTTATTGATAAATTCATTACCGGGTAATGCATGACGATTTTCAATCCAGAACGTCATGATTTACGTCAATTTTTGGGGGACAGCTTTTATATCATTAATAAATAGCAGTAATTTTCTGTTTTAATTCGTTGTTGAGTTGAAAGAATGAGGTTAGTGTGTATTGATGTCATTAGTGCATGGTTTATGTACTCTTTTCATTTAACGTACATCGTATATATATATATATATATATATATATATATATATATATATATATATATATATATATATATATATTCATATATATATATATATATATATATATATATATATATTCATATACATATAATTTATATATATATATATATATATATATATATATATATACATATATATATATATATATATATATATATATATATATATATATATATATATATATATATATATATATATATATATGGATGTGCATGTATATTATATCACCTGTCGGAATCTCAGGAGTTGTCTAGCCCACTTTTCTAAACCATCTTAGTCTACGAAATTACACAGTTGAATGAATCTCCGTATATTATTCATCGTTTTGGTTAATGTAATCAAATTGGAATTGATTGTACCCATATTGCTCCATCTCTTCCCGGGATTCTAATACGTGTTCTTTACCCAGTAAGACAGGCGTACTGGTGATCTTTTCATCCTGTTAATTAGCATGTGTTTATGCTTCCACCCTCATGTATACAAACAACTATGCATTGCAGCATTACTTTTTATAGCAGAAAAGGAAAGAAAAGAACGCTCACCACAGCCCTGAAGTTTCATTATAAAATATATTTTTGACTTTTGAAGTGATTAGTTGCCATTAAGCATCAGAGTTCATTTAATAATAATGGCTGCAGAGAACTACCAATGTATAAACATCGACGCTCTATAGGCTAGTCACAAGAGGAAAACAAGTAAAAAATACGCCGAAGTTTCTTCGGCGCAATCGAGTTTTGTGTACAGCGCATAATCAAGGCCACTGAAAATAGATCTGTCTTTCGGTTGTCTTGGTATAATGCTGTATGAGCCGCGGCCAATGAAACTTTAACAACGGCTCGATGGTGGCCTGCCCTAATGCAAGCACGATGATGGCTAACCTTAACCTTGAATAAAAAAAAAAAACTGAGGCTAGAAAGCTGCAATTTAGTATGTTTGATGATTGGAGGGTAAATGATCAACACACCATTTTGCAGCCCTCTAGCCTCAGTAGTTTGTAAGATATGAGGGCGGACAGAAAAAAGTGCAGACGGACAGACAAAGCCGGCACAGTAGTTTCCTTTTCAGAAAACTAAAAGTAATTAATGTTGGACAGTATATTTTTAGTTTAAAAAATTTTCCTCTTAGGGGAATCTTCAAAAAAGAATAAAATAATTGTACAAAAGGAAAGGACACGAAACGTTAGTTATCGTGTTACTCTTCTCTTTGACGGGTCAATTTGTACCCGCTAATTGCTCCCTTTATGAGTCTCATTTATCCTTGTTGCTTAGAGGAGTGTTTTAATGTTTTTTTTTTTACATTTGTTTTTTTTTGTATCCATCATAACATTTTGGCACTATACTTTTGTATTTTTCATCTGTATTCTTGGAGAAACTCCAAATATAATTTATATCTTTATGAGTTTTGACTGACTATGACGTAACAGAATACATCAATTGTATTAGTTTTTAAACACACAATAACCGGAAGTGTTGTTTTAGTTTAGTACAAAAATTGGAAGGAAACATTATGAATGTTGTCACTACCGAAGTAGTAATTAATACAGTTATTTCCAGAAGTAAATGACAGAATTTCTTGAGTAATAATTTGTTTGTTTTAAACAGAACTTTGGAAACCGTTTATTTCTTATTGCTTGGCGCCTCTACGTTTCTTCTTATCGTCTTCTCCAGTAGTGTTTTCCAATAATATTGTGTGAACTACCGAATTGGTGCTCTCTCATTTTTTTTCTCGTAATTCAATACGTAACAAGCGTTTAATGTGCCTGTCCGGTCGAATCTCCAGATGACAAAGCCAGTTCAAATCCCTCTGCCCATAGCTTCTTTAACCACTTTATGTATCTACAATCCATGTTTAAAACTCTGGCTTAATCTCTAGCCGAGGAAACTGCTTATTTTCAAAGAATAATACACACACATATATATATATATATATATATATATAATTTATATGTATATATATATATATATATATATATATATATATATATATATATATATATATATATATATATATATAGAGAGAGAGAGAGAGAGAGAGAGAGAGAGAGAGAGAGAGAGAGATAGAGAGAGAGAGAGAGAGAGATTTATGTATATAATATATATATATATATATATATATATATATATATATATATATGTGTGTGTGTGTGTGTGTGTATGTGTTAGTGTCTGGATATGTGTGTGTGTGTGTGTGTTTCTTCACGGTCCTCATCATGTACAAAGGAGCGAAAGGAAAGCTTTAAAGGTCGAGGAGAATTCCATTTATTCTTTATAATCAGCGTGCCCTCTTTCATAGCCGTGAATTGGCGAATTTATGACCATCCTTTTAAAACTTGATACCACTGGGATTTTGTTACTCTTGCAATTGGAAAACTTGTTTGAATCGAGGAATCGAATGCGGTGGAAGCTATATACATGAACAAAAACGTTTTCAGTTCACTGCCGTAACATCATCTTGAGTTGGTGAACGAGATTTTGTGGCTTGAAAAATAAATAATATCTTTAATATTTGTAGTACGTGAATAGGTCTTAGACCCAGAACTACTTGGATGAGGACTGTTTGAAGGGAAACCGGAGATGAGTGGAGATTTGTAGAAGATAAAGTATAGGAACGACACGAGGGGAGGAATTTCACAGAGGTCCTTTGCCTCAGGCGGCCTAGGAGGCGATGTTGATGGTGAAACATCTTTAGTTTCGTTTTGCATTGCTGCATTTATATTACTGTAAGTTGATTTTTATAGCCTGCAGACTCCTTGCACTGTTTATGATAGAAAATAAGATTGCAACAAAAAACTTATGTAATAAGATTGCATCACAAAGCTTACGTTTAAGCAAATCATGGTTTTTGTCGGAAATGGTAATATTGACCAGAGAAATTAGTATAGCTTCTGTTCTGTTTGGCTGGGTTTGTACCACTGTAAGTTTCCGAACTCCTTGCACGTTTTATGATAGAAAATAAGGCGACTAATGTACAAGTATACCATGATTTTTGTCAGCAATGGCAATAATGACCATAGTATCGCTAGGCTGTTTGGCCAGTAAAGTTGGTAACGTGTTGGTCTGTTAATCTCGGGGACCAGCGTTCGCTCCGCGTCAAGGGGCGGACAGTGAGACTGTTAACCGGACGGCTAATGCCATGAGTGACATGGTGGGGGATTCAGGTTACCCGGCTGACGTCCAACTGAGAGGCAATATCCTGTGAGGAGACTGAAACTTTAACTTTGTAAGTCACTAAGATGAGACTATTTTACTGGTTACAGTCTCGTGGCTGGTAACTGAGATAGTAGTCTGCGGCCAGAAAAGTTATACTAACAGTATTAAACGGTGTTGCGTTTCTGAAAGAGAAAATTCCTGACGAATAAGTTTCTAGTTAACGCTGTTTCAAAGGCATCACACTTATGCATTTTAGTAGCTTTTCTTTTTTCCGGCATAGTGCTGATACCTTCGTTTGCAAATCCAGTAAATTTTTTAGCAGGATATAATTAGCATCACAAAAATCATAAATTTATTGGTGTGTTACTCAAAAACAGCGGTAGAAGTAGAGCCACCTGTACAAAGTTTGAGATCAGATCGAGTATCTAAGAGAAATTAAACTTTCTATTTTGCCACTTTTATTGTGAGAGATTTGCAGAAAAAACTATTATTAGCTGCAATTTCCACCGTACCTGATTTAAGACAGAATTATCTGTAGTCTGATCTTTTGAAGCTGTCGGTAAATACCCATAGCGATATCGTTGAAACGTTTAACATGCTTTTGATTGGCCGGTATATTGTAATAGCAGAAATTTAAACATATATCCTTATATTTTCAAATACTTTATCGTTATGATGAATGTTTTAATAAAAATCATCTTACTGTTATTATCTTCAGTAATTTTGTTAACTAACGAGGCAGTAAAATCAATAACTTCAGAGCCTCCCTCCCCTCTCCCATCCATCCCCTCCCCTTACCCCCAACCCCCCCAAAAAAGCAAACCAGAAGTGGGTCGTCCTTGGTGATGCTTTATTTCGTATTAGAAACGACAGGTTTCGACGAATGAAATGCCAGTCAAAGGCATGGTAACGAGATTTTCTCAATAGTCAACTAAGTCTCGAAATAAATAAACTGTTAAAATGCAATGATAGGCAACGCTAATTAAAAGCTCTGTGTGTAATTTATTTTGATTGAAAGAAATAATTATTTTGAAATTACAGTTTCTGAACGATATCAATACGTTGATTATACTTGCATATACATACATACATATGTTAGTATATGGTTATATATATATATATATATATATATATATATATATATATATATATATATATATATATATATTGTAATGAACTTATGTTCAAAGTTTTAATATTTAGGAAGTGGCAAGAACAGGCTCTTTTTCATTTTACGATCAGTGCCACAAAGGATTATTTAAAGTCAAGGGGCAAGATCACCAACAGAGCAAAACACACAAAAACACTCAAAGAGGATAACAAAAAATGCTAAACAAACTTAATTATTTATTACTAAAAATATTAATAATAAATTAAATGAAACTCCACAAAAAGAACTGAATAAGAATGTACAAAAACCTTCACCTAAAATAAACTCTTTCACACGATAGATCGAGACACAGTAAGTAGGAGGAGAAGAAAAACAACCTATTCCTAGGAAAGCCCTGAAAACTCGAGTAGAGAGAATGAAAGGGGAAGATCGCCTAATCTAATTTTTACAAAATAAAACCTTAATATTACATACATAACAAATCACCTAAAAAAAACAACAACTGCCGATGTTAATATCAATTAACCCACGCCCCGGGTGATAACACGATGAATTTACAGAAGAGACGGAACCACACACATGGCTGTCCAAAAAACGATCCTGAAGTCACGAGAGTCTGCAACCGGAGGATACAGCACACTGACACGCGTCAGCAACGTCTATATAAAGTGCATGATTTATATCCTACCAGCTATCAAAAAGGTTTCAGGCGTTTTCACGACTCCGGAGGTTGGCAGGACAAAGGCACACAGGGAGGGGAAAGACAGGCTGTCCTTCCAAAGGCAACAGGCGAGTCAGGGATGCAAGTTGAATACTGGATGCAGGGGAGCACAGGCGGTGCCCTCCAGAACGCACGGGAAGGGTGTCCGACCGCAGCAAAGGAGATGTCCCCCAGAAAGTATCTGCAACAGTCTCCAGAGGAAAACCAGCAACGTCCTCCGAAGTACCAGGCTGAAATCCTTCAAAGCTGTACGAAAATTCAAATGGCAATCCTGCGAAAAACTAAAAACCTCCAAGATAAGGAGCCAATACACACTGCCTTCATCCTCAGCCAACAGTCCCCACCAAATGTGAGGCATGAATGGGGAATCACCAAACAAGCATTTCAGCCAAATAATTACATGAAAGAGAAACAAAACTTTCATGGGCGAGGTACCAATTAAAAAAAAGAAACCTTCGGTAGGAGCGATGAAACAACCTTGACCAGCTTTTCTTGTGGCACAAAAATAAAATTAAATTAAAATTAACTTTAAAATAATTTACTTTAAAAGGCCACGAATAAAAATTAAGCAAATTATTACAATGTATATATATATATGTGTATATTATAGTTATATATATATATATATATATATATATATATATATATATATATATATATATATATATATATATATATATATATGGTGTGTGGTAGTCCTGAGTTCTTGTCTTCCGTATATGAATCACGGTGATGTGACAAAATTCATTCTGACATATATATGTATATGTATATA
>NC_089757.1:27608264-27613264 GCF_040412425.1 Macrobrachium rosenbergii | reverse complement strand
ACCACTTGCATTTCATTTAAAGTTCCAGGGTCATTTTTTACTGCAAATTCGCTTTTGAGGTACGGTATATTACGTGATTTTAATCAAGGTTATTTCTGTTGTTCAGCATGTTTAACAATTATTTCGATCAAATGTATGAGATTATTAACTTGGAAAACAGACTACCTAGGAACAGAATACTGATATATGATCAAAAGAAAACAGTGTAACAAATAGCTAGCAAGTAACGACCGGTCAACAAAAAGAGAATTATTTTCGTATATAAAAAGTTATATAAGTCAGCAACAAATAACAGTTAATCTATCAACAAACTGAAAATAGACTCGGAGAGAGAGAAAGAACAGAAATAAAGCCGAAACGCGATTGCCAAATGAACCTGGAGAAAAGAGAACGTAAGTGACGACAGCCAAAGCACTGTTATGGGATGTTCTCTCTCTGGATCTGACTCTCCCCTTGGCTCTCTCTCTCTCATGTTAAAGCACAAAGGCTTAAAAGCAGACCGTTGTCGGTAAGAGGTATCTTTATCCAGACGAATAAGATCAACGTGAAATATCGGAGGGTTGATGTTGCTCCTTTGTGCGCCGAAAGTTGTGAGAGCTTTCGTGAGTGGAAAGCATATGGAAAAAATTTAAAAGATTCAAGGTTTATATTGTGAGTAGATTTTTTTTCTTGTGTGTGTGTTTGTTTGTATGTAGTTCTTTTTGCCAGTTGGAATTTTAAGCTTATTATGAATATGATATTTAGGCCAAAGGCCCTATGAGGTCATTCAGCGCTGATATGGAAATTGACAATAAAAGGTTTGAAAGGTGTAACAGGAGGAAAACCTCGCAGCTGCACTATGACTCCATTGTTAGGGGAGGGTGGAGAGTAAGATGGAAGAAAGGGACTATGAAAGGAGGTACAGTAAAAGGAACGAAAGGGGTTGCAGCTAGGGGCCGAAGGCACGCTGGAACGAACCTTAAGTAATGCCTACAGTTCCCCGCATGAGGTGCGCTGACGGCGCTAACCCCCCTACGGGGATTTAAGCTTATTAGACTTGGATGTTTCTGTTTGAGCGACTACCTTATGGCCGGTGTGTTTTTGGCAATAGAATGGTTATATTTAGAATTTGAATAAACAGACGCTTGTGAGAAACCTTCCCAATCGATACTTAAGTCTTCGAGAACTGCAGAGAGATATTTTGTAGTTGCCAAAAGCAGATAAATATAATAAAATTCGGCAAATTAGATAAAGCCGGATACACCTGGTCATATACGAAATTGAATTCCTTCAGTGACATCATTAAATTTTTCAAGCATGGACTAAAGAGAATATTAAAGGACAAGAAAGATGTTTACAGATGCTTAAACATGTTTGCCAGACATGTACGGAATCGTGGAAACGTTTATATCAACCTCACAACTTAATGTGAACTATTACCATCCCTTTAGGGTTTGTCGCATATAAATTCAAGATATGTCGTTATTAAAAAGGTGCGTTCTATCACATGTAAATTATATGATGCATATATTATCAGCAGTGAAGGATCTGTCATATAGTATAGAGTGTATAAATGGTTCATAAAATCATATCGGTATTTTTAAGCAGCAATAGTATCCATAAATCAGTACATTTTATGAAATTTTTGCTGTGCATCCACATTTTGTGAAAGTTTTCATTGTTGAAGTTAACAAAATCCCACTGTCCCATTGAAGACTAAGACAATAATAGCATTGATAAATTCTTGTCTTGACTTCAAAATCACCCTCTCTGAAGCTAAAAACATGATTTGAAATGATGTTGGCAATATATGCAGTTCTTTCAACAGGAAAAACCTGGGGTTGTAAACACCAGTTTTATATGGTTTATCATCCCTGGAGACTGATGCAAAACCCACTTTACAGAAACTGAATGAACAGGCGCCGTCTGTAAAACTGATAATAGAGAGAGAAAAAAAATTCCAATCGTGGATTTAATAACTCGTATAAATAATTACAAGCTGAGAGATATATGCGGGTAATCAACTAGTAACTTATCATATGTGTGATACTTGCGTTTTTTACTGATACCTTTTTAGGCAGTCCTCCGTTTTTATCTTCTTTCCATGAATATTTTGATATAGTGCTTATATGAATATGTATATATGTACATATATAGATAATTACTGTACACACACACACACACACACATATATATATATATATATATATATATATATATATATATGTATGTATGTATGTATATATGTATATATAGATATTTACACACATGTATATTTGTAATATATTCCATATATATGTGTGGTGTATATGTATATGAGTATACATACATACATACAGAATCAGTTCAGGAACGAAATAAATACTGAAAACTGTTTGTACGAAGTTGAACTAAATTCACCCCAAAAAATGCAGTACAAAAATGCAACCGCAACCAGACCGGGAGGATGTTCCGAAGAACCGAGGATGGCATCCTCCATCCAATTTAGGAGGCTTTATGCCCGTAATGACTGCCGGCCTCAAAGGTTCGTAAATGCCCTCTATTGAGCATCAAGCGTTTTTCGGCAAAGGCAACGCTTAATGAAGCCGGCGTATTAATGAATACGATGCGCAGTTAGCATTCATGAATTCCCCAAAACATAAATGTTCGTTGCGGATGTTGCCAATTAAGTGTAAGGGGAAAGCAAAAGTCGCAAACTAGCTGACCACAGGAAACCAATCAATCTAATTTTTTCTTTTTTTTATTAATTTTTTCATTTAATTCATTTTTTTCATTATATTCACAGTAGTCAAAGCACAGCGCTGGCTACCATAATACTGTACAGTGAAATTGGTATGAAACGCGTCCTTTTGAAAGTTCCCACTTGGTGTCTTTCAACCTCCATATCCAACATACACACTCACGCACACACACACACACACACACACACACACACAAGAAAGACAAAAAGAAAAAAAAAGTAAATCTTGTGGATCATATCCGCGGAATCTCTTACGAACAACAAATTTTCTCCATAAAACAGTTCAATTACGGAGCTCCTCCAACAACTCCAGTCGTTTTATGATTTAATTTAAAAAGTTTTTCCTCTGATAGCGGACGGCCACAAAGCACAAAGATTACGCCGTGGCCCAGATGTCGCTTCTCCGGGAGACTTCAAGCGACTTTTTTTTATTATTATTATTATTATTTCTTTTCTGTTTTTTGTTTGCTGTGCCTCTAAGAACAACCTCTTGCTTTGAATTTTTTCCCCTCAAACCTATTTTTGGTTCCAAGTTTGGTGCTCTATAGTAAAGGGGATTCTTTTTTATAAAGTAGATTTCTCTTTATCTTAGAAGTCTACGCACAGACATACACATATATTATATAATTATATATATATATATATATATATATATATAAATATATATATATATATATATATATATATATATATATATATATATATATATATGCTTTTATCCCTTCTAGGTTTGACTCCATGTTAAGCATAAGTATTTTCCCTTCCCTCCTCTTTTTCACGTCTTTTTGCACCTGAGCTGGACTATATATTCATGCATACACAAACACTCACGCAGACATACATACTTACATACATCAGCCATTACAAAGTCAGGAAAAAAGAATAGAACTCCTCTTTTTTTTTACGGAATGACACACACACACATATATATATATATATATATGTGTGTGTGTGTGTGTGTGTGTGTGTGTGAGACTAGCAACCCCATCCCAAAAGCAATTGTTGAAACCAGAGGGCTGTCTGGAGTTTACCCTATAGAAGAGGTGTAAAGGCTCCTGATATATAATATATATATATATATATATATATATATATATATATATATATATATATATATATATATATATATATATATATATATATATATATATATATATATATATATATAATCCACACATCGGAGGAGCACTATAGTAGGCAGGAGAAGGGCGCAGGAACACATACAGAACCAGTACACACATTTATTCGTCTACGCGTTTCTTGACCCGTGGTCACATCATCAGGACATCATCTACAGTTATAAATTAAAAAGGGACATTCAGCATAAATAGTTAAAAGTAAATATACACAAAACATAAAAAAAACTTAAAATAGAAAATCAGTTACTTAAACAATCGCACTTAAATACATTTACACATTAAAGAACCAGTAAAAGAAAAGAAAACTTAAAATGTAAACTTAAAATGAACTTAATAAAAACTGAGCTTAATAAAAAGGAACTTAAAAATAAACTTAAAAGATAGAACAGAAGGCGCACCTCTCAGGATGAAAGAGGAAAACACACTAAAAGAAAACAGCACAAAAACAGGAGGAGGAGGTGGACAAATGTAAACAAACAATCGCATCATGCTATGAATAGGGAACAGCAGATGATTGCAATTTAGCGCCGGTAATAATTCTTTTGATGTTGAGACTTCCAAGAGAAGCAGTTCTCCAGGTTCCTTAGCTTGGGCCAATTATTCTAAAGTTGTTGTATTTTATTGGCGTCTTGCAACTCTAGCGTGGGATCTTATATTTGAAAGTTCGGGATTAGACAATCTGCAACCCGTACGATAACTCACGCTCATGAGAATCGGCCCTGACCTTGAGGAGACGCCGAGTCGAACCAACGTAATTCCCGAACTACATCCGCACTTATACTCATATACGACGCCCGACGTCATCAAGGGACAGAGCCGATCCTGAAGGGAAACAAAGAACCAATGGTTTTAGGATTTTTGGTATTAATTTAAATGTCAAGAGCACCAATATGTTTTTTGAATTTATATATATATATATATATATATATATATATATATATATATATATATATATATATATATATATATATATATATATATATATATTGTGTAAGTGTGGGTGTGTGTGTGTGTTGACCTTTGAAATAAAAAAATATCTTTTTTCAAAAAAGAAAATATTCTTTTATGAAAGTAAGAGAAGTCCCTTTAATACAGAGCATAAAATTTGTGGCTAAAAATAGATCCCTGAAGAAAAATAATTC
>NC_089757.1:27598264-27605764 GCF_040412425.1 Macrobrachium rosenbergii | reverse complement strand
TAATAATCGTGCAATTTTCGGTTTATAGACAGCAGTGGTTGAAACTGTATTCCCAAACATAATTTCATAGCTATTTTATTTGCGACATGAAATCGCGCATTTTATAAAAGAAACTTCTTGAGGCAGACAATAAACGGGAAGACACAAAACTTACCCAGCTGCCCAGAGTTCTCTTTAATCTTATTTAGGACTTAAAGAAAAAATTTCCTGATTCTTTTTTAGAGTTCAACTCAAATAATGGATAGCGACTGACCGTGTTTACTTCGTCATTTTTAACAATTATATTATTATTAATCTCGTTATTTTACTTATGCAAAAATGCTGAGTACCAGAGTATACATAGATGAATATACAATCATCAAAATCATTCATTCAGTTATTCTATCGTATCGTGTTTATTTCTTTCTTGTAACAAGTACGTTTGTGGTTTGTGTGCAAGGGAAGGATGTTTGTAACTTGCAAGGTAAAACAACTTCTCTGCGGTATATCATTATTCAACCAACCACCTCTGTCTGTCTCTGTTTGTTCTGTCTGTCTCTTTGCAGCAAACTCTGGCTGTGTATCTGTTCTGTCTGTCTCTCTGCAGTAAACTCTGTCTGTTTATTCCTTCTGTCTGTCTCTGCAGCAAACTCTGTCTTTCTATATGTTCTGTCTGTCTCTCTGCAGCAAACTCTGTCTGTCTGCCTGTTCTGTCTGCCTCTCTGCAGCAAATTCTGTCTGTCTGCCTGTTCTGTCTGTCTCTCTGCATCAAACTCTGTCTGTCTAACTGTTCTGTCTGTCTCTCTGCAGCTAACTCTGTCTGTCTATCTGTTCTGTATGTCTCTGCAGCAAACTCTGTCTGTCTACCTGTTCTGTCTGTCTCTCTGTTCTGTCTGTCTCTCTGCAGCAAACTCTGTCTGTCTGCCTGTTCTGTCAGTCTCTCTGCAGCACACTCTGTCTGTCTAACTGTTCTGTCTGTCTCTCTGCAGCAAACTCTGTCTGTCTAACTGTTCTGTCTGTCTCTCTGCAGCTAACAACTCTGTCTGTCTATCTGTTCTGTATGTCTCTGCAGCAAACTCTGTCTGTCTACCTGTTCTGTATGTCTCTCTACAGCAAAATCTGTCTGTCTCTCTGCAGGAAACTTTTGTATTTTAGAATCCTCTTTTGGGCTCTTTTTCCTTTTATTTACATTATGAAACTTGGTTGCCATTATGCCTACTTGTGATGCCCAACAAAACTGTAAACTATTATGAGACAAAAGCAGAAAATGGATGAACGGCAGTGAAGGCATTCAGAATTTTCCTTTAAATCCGTCATTTAAAGTTTTTCTAGTTTTAGCTAATTGAAGGTGCCACCATAATCTACTTTTAAAAAAATGTGCAAAAGTAACATTATTCCCACTACGAAATTACGCGAAATATTAGAAAATGATAGCCTTCGATCGCTATTTATAAAAATCTATCTTAATATATATATATATATATATATATATATATATATATATATATATATATATATATATATATATATATATATATATATATATATATATAATATATATATATATCCATATGTATATGTATGTCTATATATATATATATATATATATATATATATATATATATATATATATATATATATATATATATATATATATATATATATAAATTTAGAAGAAGACAAGGGACGCATAATAGTATTTTGCTTAAGAAGAGAAATGTGGATGTTTTGACATGGAAACAGAGCGAAAGGTCGATTTATACTGGAGTAGGGAGGACAAAGAGTAATTGTGTCAGAGGGTAGCTGCTAGGGGAGAGATGGTACTTGTAACGTCAGGAAGAATTAAAAATTAAAAATGTGCCATTTCGAGGATTGCTCTGGAAAAATTGAATGGGGCAGGAGAAAACGTTGTGATAGTGAATGCATAGGGTCAAGGAACAGAAAAGTATGAGAGTGAAAGAGAATAAGTACGTTGAGATTCTAAATGTATGCTGTGCAGGGTTTGGAGTGTATTAAAAATGTATTTGTGCTAGGTGATTTAGATGCAAAGGTAGTTATGGTGTTGTTTTTAGATATTTAGTTTCTGGAACATTTGGGAGTGGGAACTTTGGGAAATGCATTTTCGAAAGTGGTTCCCAAAGAATATTCAGATCTGTAGTTGAGAAAAAAGAAATTCTGATTTTATTAGATGTGTCAGCACATATTAGACAGACCAATGCAAAGTTGTGGGAACAGAGAATGAATCGTAAATGGAATGTAAAATGGTTGAAGTTTGTAGGTGATGATGAAACACTGCAAAATGTTTGGGACACATTTGAAAATGTTTGCAAGATGTGAGAATAATGGGGTAGTTAATGTTAGTGTGGGTGGTGGAAGGATGGAAGCAGATGATACTTGTAGGTATATAAGAGGAAGTACAAAAAATAATGACAAAGTGAAAGTAGCAATGAGACAGAACAGATAAAGCCAGAATAAGAGTTTTGTATCAAAAGATTGGGAAAAGCCTTGGCATATACGAAGAGGTCATTTAACCAATCTCCTTTATTGAAGTTAAGTTTGGATGTTGGTGAGAAGAATTGAGATTGTTGGTGAAAGAGTATAAAATTCACAAGTATTAATGGGAAGAAGAGGAAGATCTAGAAAGTGCTGTACAGATGGTTTGGAAGAATTGCTGGAAAGGAAATTCCTTAACATTCAAGAATTGCAAGAATGTATGCCAGAGTGGAATATTGTGTGTAAGGAGTTTGAAGTGATGCTGGTGAGGTTTATATGTAGACTCATGAAATAGCTTTCGTGGTGAAAGTCCTCCGCACAGAGGGTTCATTGACGAATCAGCAGTTCTCTGGAACGATCTTCTGTTGCGGGAAAAGATTTAATGTTTTCTGTTGTGAATTCCACTTGATATTATGTATCGAATAAGCTACTCCCTAAGGGAGAAAACAGCGTATAGAGCAATTTATTAAGCTTGCCACACCGATCACTTTGAAAAGCTGTACTCCTATATTTCAGCTCCTGAAATTCATTCAGTATATTTTCATGTCTCACCCAGCATCCGCGTATAGAAAATTTTTTTTTTTTTCACCATTACCAGAATTCATAAACAGGACAAATTTTGAGAAATAACATTAGAAATGACATTCTTAACAAAATGCAAGAAAAGCAGTGAATACTTTTCCAAATACTACATCTTTTTTCGCACGAGGGTTCAAGCTGTGTGCAACGTTTTCGTTACGAGGGTAGCAATGAACAAGGTGACAGGACAGGGGTGAGGTGAATAATAACAAATTCCTACCAGAAAAGCACATACACATACGCACAGAAACACTCATACACACACACGTATATATATATACAGTGTGTGTATATATATACATTTATATATATATATACATACATACATACATACATATATATATATATATATATATATATATATATATATATATATATATATATATATATGTGTGTGTGTGTGTGTGTGTGTTTCTGTACGTATGTGTGTGTGTGCTTTTCTGGTAGGAATTTGTTATTGTTCACCTCATCCCTGTCCCGTCACCTTGTTCATTGCTATCCTCGTGACAAAAACGTTGCACAAAGCTTGAACCCTCGTGCGAAAAAAGCTGTAGTATCTGGAAAAGTATTCACTGCTTTTCTTGCATTTTGTTAAGAATGTAATTTCTAATGTTATTTCTCTAATTTGCCCTGTTTATGAATTCTGGTAGTGGTGGCCTTTGTATATTGTATACGCGGATGCTGGGTGAGACTAGAAATTATACTGAATGAATTTCAGAATAAGCTGGAATGTAGGAGTACAGCTTTTCAAAGTCATCAGTGTGGCATACTTAATAGACTGGTCTATACGCTGTTTTCTCCTTTTGGAGTAGCTTACTGGATGCATAATGTTATGTGGATTTCACAGCAGAAAGGAGTCGATTCTTGAATGCCTTCCTCCTGTCTGGAGAGCGATGATTATCAGAGGAACTTGACTTGAATAATGTTGTCTTTAAACTGAATAGAATATGATCAATGATCTTATGATATTTTTCGTTGCACTGCTGTTGGAATGAAGTATTTTGATATCTTTCTTTTGGAATTTTACTTGGCCATTGCTCTTCCTTCCGGGGAACTCTACCTGACGCTTGGGAATTCTCATAGTAGCCTAATAATCATGATCATTAATTACTCACTGCAACATCATAGAAATTCCCTCTGTGGTTTCATGTTTTCAGATTTAATATCGTATATTATTTTTATTACGAAGAAATTTGTTACTGGTTCTTTTAGTTAAATTACGTTCGTAAAATCTGGTACACATATGACACCCTTTTCTACAGAGTTATAGGCACCACCTGGGTTGCGCGCTTTGGGAATAATTGGGTCTCCCCTTAAAATTAATGTTTGAAATTTATATGGAAGAGCATCCGTTTTCTATTCCTCTCCCGAAAAGAAGAGATTGGGATTGTCCCGGGTTTCCTGGTTGTCATGGTCTCTCTCTCTCTCTCTCTCTCTCTCTCTCTCTCTCTCTCTCTCTCTCACACACACACACACACACAAACAATGTGAATTACAATATAAATAGTACTATATTCACACGGTCACAGGGTTGTCAGTTTGTAGCCATTACCAGGGAAAGAAGCTTTATGATTGTTGAAATGAGTTTACTTTAAGAATCCAAATGCCATAGAGAGGGGGAAAAGGAAGAGCAATAAAAGGAAAAACAAGAAGTTTTGGAATATCCATAGTAATATATTATATGAGAAATAAAATTTACCACTTCCCGAAGTTTCTGTCTTATTTTTTAATGTGGTTTACGTACGTTTTTACAACGTCGGTTTCTGTATTTGTTATTTTCATTTCACTTCGTCTTAATCTCATGTGACACATGACAGTTTATCGTCCAAAAGCTAGCAAGTTGATGGCATTTTTGTCATATGAATGTGCGCGCATTATTAATAGAAATATGGATAATTTTGTAGCTGCTGAATAAGCTTTATCCCCTGAACGTTGACTCCCATAACAAGAACTGTGGTTTCCAATTACCTTGTTTCGTTAGGAATTTGAGAAATTGTACTTGATCAAGATTGGTACATAGCCTTTTGATTACCTTATAAATACGTGAGGTGGCTTCGAACGGAACTAACTAATGATTCAAGTCACGTTTTGTCTTTATAACATTTCACTAGATTTTAAGTTTGCTGCGTAAGAGTCAACTTAAACAGCAGGAAAACAATGAAATTTGCGGTCATATAGATTAGAAGATATTCAAAAAGCGTTTGGAATTATGGAAACTGGTTTAACGAAGTTGCAAGGATATTGTTAATACATTGTAATTAAAGGAAAACTTAACAAGATACGAATGAAAGGAAAAAAAGTAACTCGAAGTTACCGTTACATTTTGAACCCTGAAAACACTGCCAGGCTAAAAGTTGCTTGGATTAAAGGAACGTCTCTCTGAGAAGTCTTTTGGAGGACACCAATTTTGGCCTAACATCTTTTTCTTAACCACACTTACTCGCTTTTAAGATGTCGTAATGTTTTAATTACACGCCTTCCTTCACTTTTAGGGCTGTAGGTCGAGAGCTGACGAACTCTTTATTATGTGAGAGACTTGACAATTTCGTGATGTAAAGTTTTCATTTTGAGCGTAATGGCGCTTCTTCCGAGTTAACAGTTTCAGAAAAAAAAGTTGGCACTTTAAACAATGCAGTTTGAGAAGTTGGGTACCAAGGATCTTTCAAAAAAATGTAGGAGACGAGAAAATACATAATTCAAAATCCGGAGACCACTGAAATTAAAACATTCACTTTGAACTTCACTCGTGGCATTGTCATCTTTATGTATAACAAGTAAAAAATGCGCCGAAGTTTCTTCGGCGCAATCGAGTTTTATGTACAGCCGCTACAGCGTATAATCAGGCCACCGAAAATAGATCTATCTTTCGGTCACCGAAAATAGATCTATCTTTCGGTGGTCTCGGTATAATGCTGTATGAGCCGCGGCTCATGAAACTTTAACTACTGCCCGGTGGTGGTCTGTCCTATGTCGTTGCCAGAAGCACTATCATGGCTAACTTTAACCTTAAATAAAATAAAAACCACTGAGGCTAGAAGGCTGCAATTTGGTATGTTTGATGACTGGAGGGTGGATGATCAATATACCAATTTGCAGCCTTCTAGCTTCAGTAGGGTTTTAAGATGTGAGGGCGGACAGAAAATGTGCGTACAGAAAAAAGTGCTGACGGACAGACAAAGCCGGCACAGAAAACTAGAAAGGGGACAGATTTTGCCATTTGCGTGAATTCACTTGAAAACTTTTGTAGATATGGACTTTAAATTTTGCGAGAGTTTCTCACTTTCACATTCTACAGCTCAACGACTTAGGACATATAACATTTCTAACTTCGGTTCCTGCGCAGCAAAAATTGTCTGATCTGTAAAATATTATCCTAGGGGAATAACGGGAAATCTAAGGCAGTTAGGAAATTCAAACTGTCAAGTCATTGTCCCGGTAATGTTGACAAAGTTATTTCAGTGCATACTTTAGAATCATTGAAGCAGGATGAACCCAAAACATGTTAGAAAATTTAAGTTTGCTTGATGTTTTTTTTCCGCTATCTCTTTTCATCTTCACTGCTGTACACTGTAGGCATTACTTAAGGTATCTTTGCAGCGTCCCTTCGGCCACTAGCTACAACCCCTTTCGTTCCTTTTACTGTACCTCCTTTCATATTCTTTCTTCCATCTTACTTTCCACCCTCTCCTGACAATTGATTCTTAGTGCAACTTTGAGGTTTTCCTTCCTGTTACACCTGTCGAACCTTTTACTGTTAGTTTCCGTTTCAGCCCTGAATGACCTCATAGGTCCCAGTGATGGCCTTTGGCCTAAATTCTATATTCAGTTCGAATCTGGTACTGTGATTACAATGCTTACTTCGGAATTATCAGGTAATTCGTAGGCATTTACTGTACCTAGGTAATATTTCTTTGAGTAGTGGATATGATATTTTGCAGCTTCTAATATAGGTGATTTGAAAACCAATATTACTTGGTTGTCTGTTTAGGTAATCCTTGTACCCACGAGGTCTAAAACACTTACTGGCTTTTAAATTCCTTCTCGTTTTGTTTATTTTTACCTCTGATTGATTTTGGGCTTAGAAACATGAGAGAGAGAGAGAGAGAGAGAGAGAGAGAGAGAGATGTCATGTCGATAGCTTTGAATTGCATGAGGAATCCTGAGCCCCAGAGACGCTGATCAAAACTTGCTTTGATACCTGGATATGCAGCTAGATTAAAGGGATCGGAAGATGCGATTCTTGTGCAAGATGAAAGGCGGAGAAAAAAAAATTTGTTTTGCTTTGGAATATCATCCACATATGACGTTTCTGGATTTAAGTCACAATTTGAAGGATATTATTTTTTCGCTGGAATTATTTTAAGGATTAGAAATTAAAGGTAATACAGCATTTACTTTCTGTTTAGACTGGTGCACGAATGGTTCGGTGCCCCCACCCCCTAACCCCTC
>NC_089757.1:27585764-27593264 GCF_040412425.1 Macrobrachium rosenbergii | reverse complement strand
CACTCTCCACGATAGCTGTCGTTCATCTAAACTATAGTGTCGCCCTGAGGTCGTCTCTATACTTCTGGACCCAATCTATTCATGCCTTCAGAATCCTGAAGAGTAATGAAACCCTTGCATCAATTCAAAACACCCATCATTATTAGCGACGAGGTCCAGAGGAGGAAAGCCTAGTGGAACGGGTTGGATGCTGATAGACCGCTGGCGTAGATTAACGACAAACGCCCCTGACGCAGAGAGCCAATCAAGAGTCATGGATTGAACACCCCGTCGAAGATTCCCTGGTAATCACGGCGAAGATGTAGTCGCTCAGTAGGATGTTGTGAGGGTGGTAGATGGTGATTGTTAAAGTTGATGAGGGCAATAGTATGAAGGAGGAACCTGTTGAAAGAGGTGGAAGATAAAATGTAGATTTAGTGAATTTTGAAAATTGTAAAAAAAATTAGATCTAATTCCTTGTTATCAGAATAGCCTTTGACCATGGGATGGGAAACGTGAGAGAGGAATGGGTGATAAGAGGATGAATAGAATGATAGAATAAAAGTTGAAAGTAGAGAAGGAAAGCAAGGAAATTTTTTGACATATTATCGAAAGGGCAGATACTTGAAATTATTACAAAGGATACATAAACGCATGACATATGAAAAATTAAGGAAAAATGTTTCATTAAGCTATATTATGACAACACCATCCATATTGATGAGTGGAAACTACAAATAGGCAGCAGGAGAATTTACACTTATGGAAGAAAAGCTGCTTTAAATGACATTCATGTAAGATGAAGTTCAATTTGGTTGGTTCTTCTTCATTTTAATTTAATGATATTTCAAGTTCCTCTGTAGCAGCAATGAATTTTTCCTTCATTTGAACATAGCTTTTCGTAAACGTTACTTGTTTTGTGAATGTGACTTTCTCTTAGACGTTTCCTGAGTATGGAAATTTTGGACGTTATTGTTCTAGAACATGTTGCTCTTTATAAAACGTTTTGCGTACTGTATAGAGAAATGTTTTAATGAAGCTTATGTAAACGTTCCTTCCATGTGAGAACGTCTGTGTGAACATATCTCCCTCACTTCCATGTGTGTAAGTTTCCATCTAAAGAGAATGACTTTTGGAAACATTTTAGGTGTGTCATTGAGAAGTTCATGATACCCAGAAGATCAAGGAGACGCGTCAGGTACAAAGAATTTGAGGGAAAGTTTGAATTAAGCTTTTGGGTGTTTTTCCTTTGAAGTTTGTTGGTACTTAACACAGTGGTGCCTTATCAGAATGGAAAGGGGACAAAAAAAAAAGGATCCTTTCAAATATATTAATTCTGCAGATTTTGAGAAGAAAACGGAGGTTTTCTGTGTAGATGTGTGTGTGTGTGCAACCTTTCTCAGGCCTTTAGAGTGGTGAACACTTCTAGGCTTACTGGAGGCTCAACACCATGCCCTTTTATCACACTCCTGGGTTAATGCGTCTGTAATAGAAGTGAGACCATGCATAGAATTATGGTATAAATCTTGTAGGCCGACATTGTCATACAGCAGCAAGTGGTATTCATATCTATAATCACCTCTGGAGATTTTCATGAGGGCATAGGGGCAGAGAAGGCCTATCTTTTGCCATAAAAATGATTTGTGTGTATGAGTTTTTGTTATTAGTACATACTGACTAAAAAATATTTTATGAAGATAAAAATTCCTTACAGATAGTGAGAAAATATAGTCCTTTTTCTCTCTCTGTTCATGGCCTTTTCGTCATATTGTATGTGTTCACCTTAAAAAGATGATGAAAATAATAGTATCGATAAAAAATAACCCGAAAATCGAATTATATCGTCTCGATAATTAAAGCATTCTTTCGAAATTACATCGTTTCAGTCGTAGAGCCTCAGGAAACATTATTCAAGCACAGTTAAATATTATTATAGTTGTTAATGGGTGAAAAAATTTGTCGATTCGAAGGTGGCGATTATCAGGACTCTTAAAGAAGTAGTCTAAAAGCTGATTGAATTGTCACAAATAATAATTAGTTAGATTTCCGTTTTGTATTGCGTTCGTGCAAGAGAGTCAAATCCCACTCGAACCACAGAACTTGGAAATGCGAGCCCTGTGCTGTACCTTGTCTAATAGTTTTTCTACTACTATAGCATGTTACAGAGGTGATAATGGTGTACTGTTTGTACTTATACATAAGATGTTGTACTCTGTGTCGTCGGGACAGTCTGCTTTCCGAAAGAAATGCAAGAAATTATGGAAAGTGTTTACAAGTTATCACATAAACCGGTTACGCGCAAGGCTTTTCCATAGAACTTAACCTTTAATTTAAAATCGGATGGTGATAAGTTTTGTCCTTGGAATTATATTCAGAATTACGCAGGATTCATCGAACGATCTTATTTTTGTGAGGTGTAGTGAGGGAGTTGCTCTTATTTTTGTGAGGTGTAGTGAGGGAGTTGCTCTTATTTGTGTGAGGTGTAGTGAGGGAGTTGCTCTTATTTTTGTGAGTTGTAGTGTGGAATTGCTCTTATTTTTGTGAGGTGTAGTCTGGGAGTTGCTCTTATTTGTGTGAGGTGTAGTGTGGAGTTGCTCTTACTTTTGTGAGGTGTAGCGTGGAGTTGCTCTTATTTTTGTGAGGTGTAGTCTGGGAGTTGCTCTTATTTTTGTGAGGTGTAGTGAGGGAATTGCTCTTATTTTTGTGAGGTGTAGTGAGGGAGTTACTCTTATTTTTGTGAGGTGTAGTGAGGGAGTTGCTCATATTTTTGTGAGGTGTAGTGAGGGAGTTGCTCTTATTTTTGTTAGGTGAAGTGAGGGAGTTGCTCTTATTTGTGTGAGGTGTAGTGAGGGAGTTGCTCTTATTTTTGTGAGGAGTAGTGAGGGAGTTGCTCTTATTTTTGTGAGGTGTAGTCTGGGAGTTGCTCTTATTTGTGAGAGGTGTAGTGAGGGAGTTGCTCTTATTTTTGTGAGGTGTAGTGAGGGAGTTGCTCTTATTTGTAAGAGATGTAGTGAGGGAGTTGCTCTTATTTTTGTGAGGTGTAGTGAGGGAGTTGCTCTTATTTTTGTGAGGTGTAGTGAGGGAGTTGCTCTTATTTGTGTGAGGTGTAGTGAGGGAGTTGCTCTTATTTTTGTGAGGAGTAGTGAGGGAGTTGCTTGATTCGTAAATGCAGTGCAGGTGATGAATATTCTTCTCTCCATTATATCATTCACTTATTTCGTATCTGAGAAAAACATCGAGTAATATACTTAGTTACTGGCTGCCAGTGGCTAATTGTAATGCAATTAGAGCTCATGAATTTCTTTCTTCGGCCAGTTCGAATTATCCTTTCACCCTTCCAGCACTGCCTGACTTTCTCATGTCAAACGAGGGGTGATTCTGATTAAAGCCTTCCAAATGTTAAATGGAGGCACAAATTTGAATCATTTATGAACGCTGGAGAGTGACTCACACTTTGCCGATTTCTTATTTATTTCTGTGAATAACGTATTCTTTTCATCTTTTAGGATTATAACAAAAGATCCGTCGTATTTTCTCGTCATATTTTAAGATTGTAAAATATGAACTTCTTGTTTTCTTTTCATCATTTAAGATTATAACAAAAGCACCTTCTTATGTTCTTATAAGATTACAACAATAGCACCATCTTATTTTCTTGTCATTTTTAAGATTATAACAAAAGCCTCTTCTTATTATATTTTCACATTTTAAGAGTATAATAAAATCACCTTCTTGCTTTCTTTTGGTCTTTTAAGATGATACCAAAAGCACCTTATTTTCTTTTCACCTTTTAAGATTATAACAAAAGCATCGTCTTATTTTCTTTTCATCTTGTAAAGTTATGAAAAAAAGAACCTTCTTATTCACCTTTTATTTTTAGCTTATAACAAAAGCACCTTCTTATTTTCTTTTCATCTTATAAGATTATAACAAAAGCACATTCGTGTTTTCTTTTCATCTTATAAGATTATAACAAAAGCACCTTCGTGTTTTCTTTTCATCTTTTAAGATTATAACAAAAGCACCTTCGTGTTTTCTTTTCATCTTTTAAGATTATAACAAAAGCACCTTCGTGTTATCTTTTCATCTTTTAAGATTATAACAAAAGCACCTTCGTGTTTTCTTTTCATCTTTTAAGATTATAACAAAAGCAACTTCTTATTATCTTTTCATCTTTTAAGATTATAACAAAAGCAACTTCTTACTTTCTTTTGATCTTTTCAGATGATAACAAAAGCACCTTATTTCCTTTTCATCTTTTAAGATCATAATAGAAGCACCCTCTTACTTTATTATCTTTTAAGATTATAACAAAAGCACCTTGTTTATCACACTGAACATCATTTCATATGTATTTCGCTTTAAGCCGTAAAGACCTCAGTGGTTTCATAGTATGGACTTTAGCCCACCCAGCCATTCTGTTCTCCTGACGGACCTACACTTTCAGAAAGACCTCTCCCGAGAGCGAGAGATTTACCGGTGGGTTCTGTCAAAGAGAAGGATGATGAGCCTTCCTCTTTGCTTTCCCACCCCCTGTCTCCGTCATCCTCCCCCACCCCTTTCCACCCTTCTCTTGCAACAGGTATTCCCCTAAACCCAAGAGTCATATATTCCAGTTGATTTATCACCCCAAGTCTTTGGAGCATGGAAGATTTTGTCCTTTTTGAACAATAGAACAGATTCTAATCATTTATTATTGACACACTGGCCTTCTCATTGCATCATCCTCGCTTTGAAAATTATTATTAT
Source organism: Macrobrachium rosenbergii (assembly GCF_040412425.1). Classification (NCBI taxonomy): domain Eukaryota; kingdom Metazoa; phylum Arthropoda; class Malacostraca; order Decapoda; family Palaemonidae; genus Macrobrachium; species Macrobrachium rosenbergii. The sequence goes on along the minus strand of NC_089757.1, from coordinate 27,588,536 downwards.
TATTATTGTTATTATTATTGTTGTTGTTATTATTATTTTTATTATTATTATTACTAGTATTACGTCGAATGTAGTTTTTGTTTTTAATATTTCATGTTTATATGACAGTCCTTCACTAAAAGCGAAAATTTTTTAAATATAGTCTCATATGTTATTGAATATTTAGTAAACATATGATTACTGATGTGCTGTAACCTGTAAAGGGCTGCCATGCATAACACCAGCAGCTGTTTGGTTGTGGTCGACTGGGTTGAGTGCAGACCTAAATATGATCAATCTACAGCAGTCAGATGTTAACTCTTTCATAAAGAGTCTCATGACTTTTGTTGCCATTACTTCAGAGACCTTGCTGGTTGCTAGTCTTGTTAGAATGTAACCCTGAATACTAATTTACATTGCCTCAAATTGCTGTTTCATCAGTCCATTGTTCTGTTGATTTTATTCTCCCCATTGAGATAACAAGAATTAACTCAAATTGCTGTTTCATGGGTCCATTCTTCTGTTGATTTTATTCTCTGCAGTGAGATAACAAGAATGAACTCAAACTGCTGTTTCATGAGTCCATTGTTCCGTTGGTCTTATTCTCTACAGTGAGATAACAATAATGAACTCAGATTGCTGTTTCATGAGTCCATTGTTATGTTGATTTTATTCTCTACATTGAGATGACAAGAATGAACTCAAATTGCTGTTTCACGAGTCCATTGTTCCGTTGGTCTTATTCTCTACAGTGAGATAACAAGATGAACTCAAATTGCTGTTTCACGAGTCCATTGTTCCGTTGGTTTTATTCTCTACAGTGAGATAACAATAATGAACTCAGATTGCTGTTTTATGAGTCCATTGTTATGTTGATTTTATTTTCTACATTGAGATGACAAAAATGAACTCAAATTGCTATTTCATGAGTCCATTCTTCTGTTGATTTCATTTTCTACATTGAGATAACAAGAATTAATTCAAATTGCTGTTTCATGAGTCCATTGTTATGTTGACTTTATTCTCTACATTGAGGTAACAAGAATTAACTCAAATTGTTGTTTCATGAGTCCATTATTCTTTGGACTTTATTCTCTACGTTAAATAACAAGAATTAACTCACATTGCTGTTTCATGAGTCCGTTGTTCTGTTGTCTCTACATTGAGATGGCAAGAATTAACACAAAAAGCAAAATGTGAATCGAGTACGGAAAAAAATAAGGATGAAGGTGTTCGTACATCTGGTAAACCAAAAAAAAAAAAAAAATACGTAATAAAAACGAATAGAGGACATCAGAAACTTCCTCAGCTAGTGTGTGGCGCCGTAATGAGGTCCGATCCCTCAAAGGTTCCTGTCCAGCCCATGAGAGTACATGATTAACACATTCATTATCTGTTAATTACTAATGGTTAATGAGGTTTTATATAACCTTAAAGCTGCAGCGAACATCAATTTACGCCTTATTTCTTCGCTCGTGCGTTGAACTGTGCCGTGTGTATCTTGAACCTGTAAAATATTAAATTTCCCAGTAAAGAGCTTCTGGCAATTCATTTTCCCGGAACGTCATTCTCAGTTATTCTGGACGAACCATTTTCCACATTTCCTTTGAAATATAAGTCGTACCTAAGACGTGATAAAAAAATACAAAGGTTGCTATTTTCAACATGACAGAAGATACAAGTGATGTTTCTGTGTAGCGTAGATTAAACAGAACGTAGGACATTATCAGAGCTCTCTCTCTCTCTCTCTCTCTCTCTCTCTCTCTCTCTCTCTCTCTCTCTCTCTCTCTCTCTCTCTCTCTCTCTCTCTCTCCCCGTGCTTATCTGTATATATATATAATATATATATATATATATATGTGTGTGTCTATATATATATATATATATATATATATATATATATATATATATAATTAAATAAAATATATATATAATTAAATAAAAAGCCAAAATTTCGGTGTTATCATCATTACCATTATCAAGATGATTGTTGGATACTTTTGGTGTTTGCAATTAAGGTTATAAATTATTGTCATTATACATGTATAAATATACAATGTATATATATATTTATATATATATATGCATGATTAGGTAGTAAATATTCAGGGTGATTGTAGGATGAGAGAAGAGGAGAGTCACGGAATGAGTGAAACAGGATGTAAGCAAAAACTTGGTAACAAATATTAGTTCTCTATTGAAGCTAAGTTTGGAATATATGAAGTAAGTTTTGAGCCAATTTTACTCTATTGAAGTGAGATGTTTACGCTGAATGCAAATAAAAAAAAAAAGTGAAATGTGCAGAGATTAAAATTTTTGCGTAGTATATAAGGAAAATAAAACTGAAAATGTGTGGGTGCACTTTAGTGGTGGAAATGTTAGCACATGTGAAAGCATCAACGTTTTCTGAGATGGTTAAGTGATTGGCAAGAAATAGAAGATCCTGGGTTGCTGAAGGAAAGTTTATAGTTTGTAAGTATGTAGAGCAGTGGTTCTTAATCTTTTTATTACCACGCCCCCCTCTAAGAGTTGGTCCTTCCTTCCACGCCCCCCTTGCATCTATGAGTAAAATTCCCTCCCAGATTGAAAGGAAAATAAAAAAAAAGAAAGAAAAGAGGTGTTTTTATTCTTTGGGAATGAATTAGTGAGATACTTGACACTGCTTCTTAATGACTCTTGTTGAGAGAATAACGAATATAATTAGAGATTTTTTATTTTTCCCTAGGGCTCGCGCCCCCCTTGGAAATTGCTGACGGCCCCCAAAGCAGAGAACCACTGATTAGAGGGAGGAGA
>NC_089757.1:27558264-27580764 GCF_040412425.1 Macrobrachium rosenbergii | reverse complement strand
ATGACGGATGAATTAAATATCAGTGTATGTAAATAAACAAAACAGATAATGAATTCTCAAATGACAAGTTTAAAGCGAGGATTATCTTACCTCATTCAGCTGACTTAAAGGGCATCATTTCCCCAGAACTGTGTAATGCGCTGTCTTATCAGTTAATACCGTTATTATTGCTGGTAAAACTGTCACTGATGCTATAAATGTATTTCATCTCTGTTGCACTTTTAAAATCGTTTTTGATTTTCTCTCTCTCTCTCTCTCTCTCTCTCTCTCTCTCTCTCTCTCTCTCTCTCTCTCTCTCTCTCTCTCTCTCATCTTACAGCTTTCGTAATCTGCGATGATCACGGCTGATTAAACCCCCGATTTCGGTGCTGATTGCCAGAGACATCGGTAGCTCACTGAAGACCCATCTGTGTAGGTGTTTGCGCCTGTGATTGTGCCTGCGTGTGAGTTCGTCCACACGCACACAAGCTCCTGATTAAGGATTATGCCTTCGAGTGTACAAGGCAAAAATGAGAAAGTATTTATAAAAGCCGATTCTGCTCTGCGAAAAGAAACTGAAGCGTACTTTTGAAGCTCCCTAAATGCAGTAGGTCGGAATAATGATGCCACTTTTGCGCGGATTTTGTTTTCCTTCGACCTTTCCGGGTGTTTTATTTTCCCCTCCCGTGAGTAGAATGGTAAAACTCACTTTTTATGCTTTTTCAACATTTTGTGAAGGAGAAAGGCATTTTCTTTCATAATGATTTTGTTTTTTTCTGGGGAGGTAGGATAGACTGGGGCGATTGTCCTTCTGAAGTCCATTTACCATTTGTTTGATTGACATATGAAATTTAGGCTGCACTTTCGCCAATTCAGTGCTTAAAACAGCGAAAAGAGGGAGTTGGAGTGGTTGGACAGCCAGATATCCAAAAAAATAAAGGAGGCAAAGTACAAGGATGTAAAGGTGGAAAACACCACAGTTGCAATAAGTATTAGTTAGAAAGGTTGGACAGCAAACCTGAAGAAAGGAAACGGGAATGGAGTTAAACTAATAGGGTAAAAAGTGGGCGCTGCTAGGGGCCGAAGGGACGCTGCAAACACCCTTTAGTAATGCCTACAGTGCACCACGTAAGGTGCATTTTAAGAAATACCTACCACCCTTCGTACGGGGGACACTTATTTGTAATTTATCGATAGTTGTATTGTTTGCTTCCTTCATCAACTGAATTGGATGGATGTCAGTATGTCTGCTCGTTTGTGTGACCGCAAGATACATATATATTCAGTGGAGCTCTGGGGAAGGTGTGTTATAAATTGATATGCATCAAGAACAATCATTTCAACTTAGCTGGAGTTTTGCCATCTAACGAGTGGTTTTTGTTCGTGTCTATCAGTTTGATCTCTCTCCTTCCATGATGTTTTCGGGATGGTTAGCTATTAGTCATTTTCTGTTATCACGGTCATTACTTCTAGTTTCGTACAGTCCCATCAGTCTCTCAGTCAGTTTTTTTAACGACTGAGAAACAAAAGCAAAAGTACTGTATTGCATTATGCGTTCCTTTACGTTTTACACTTGTAAGATTGCAACTGTTTCATCCTGAAACGTAATGCTGATGGTTTGTGTACTCTCCTTAATTCTTGATGGATTCTCTTGAGTTTTTCCATTGGAATATTTTACAAAGCTGGTTAAGCAAAAGAATTAACGCAGTGTTCCACCTACTACATTTTTGCTTTAGGGTAACTGACAGAAATTTATTAACGAGTCATTTTTTTTCCTTACAAAATGACAGTAATCTCAGCTCCTTGTTTTAAGAAGTTACATGCTTTAAAAATCTTCATCAGCACGTCCGTTACTGATCAAATATCTTTTTTATCAGTGAATATTCCCTTCTCGTTTGAAGATTCCTGGTCAGAAGTCTTATTAACAAGTATTTGGAGTGAAGTAAGACACCCAAATACAGTATCTCTCTTGTTTCTTAAAAAAAAAATGTTTTGTAAAACCGGAGTATTGCTCCCACCGGGCCACGAGAAGATCCTGTATTTGGTCAGTATTTCAGAAACCCGAACTAAAGGTTAAAGTTGCCTTCCATCTTGAGCTTAAAGGTTCCCTTTGCTCTCTCTCTCTCTCTCTCATTCTCTCTCTCTCTCTCTCTGATCTTCGTTGTTGTGCCTCCAGTTTAGAGTATTAGCATCCATGTTCTCTGTCTGTCTGTCTCGTACTCGCCTCTGTTGGTTGGCCAGAGTTTGGAGGGTCACGTCAGGCCTCTTACTCTCTTTCACACCTTACCACACTTACGGGCTACATTAGGGCAAGGGCCTGTGACGGTATGATGCCGGCTTAATATAAACCGTCCACTGTCTCTCGCATCTACTTGAAAAGAAACTGGAGTCATGGAATGTGGCATGGCTAGAATTATATTCAAGTATTTCGAGATACTCACGAGGAAACAACCGAGAAACTACGTAATGTTAAACTTTTGAAAGTGTAAGAATATACAGAATATTGTTTTCTAGTGGGGAATCCATATCTACACATTTTGCGAACGAGGTAATCCAGTGGGAAATACAATTGCTTTACACCAAATTATTTTTAAATAGATTATTATTGTCTTTAATGATTTTGTTACTGCTGCAGTTGGTTTGATGTTTCTGAATTGCGGTTGCAAAACAAAATTGAGATGTTCTTAGGTTTGTTGAGGCAGCGGTACGGGACGTTATCTGCCATCTTTAGCATCTTGCCGTCAAGCTATGAACATTGAAACGTCATCATTGTCTGCAATATTGGTCGCTTAATCTTTAGTCCTTGGAGGCAACCCTGGTGTTTGAATAGTGGTTGATTGATTTATCATATCATATTCTGGCATCTCAACTATAAGAGGAATCGGCACTTATAAATATTATTTGATAATATTTATATTAAAGATTTTGAGAAGGTTCTCGCATGACAGCGTTCTGACCTTTCTTATATACAAATAAATACTTCCCCACTTTGCACCTTTTAGTTCTAAGTGAAGATGTCGCATTTAACACTAACATTACGACGGAAATAACATGTGAAACGTAAGCGGACGGAGGCCATAAAATAACAGGTATTTAAAGATAAATAATCCAGATTGTCAAAAATAAAGAGATAACGAAAAATCCTTTTTTTTACATATATTTTTAGTTAATGCAAACCTTCTTTATTTATAAGCAAATTGATTTCATTCAGTTCCTGTTGTACATCGTTTTGGAAAATGAAAATCGGGTAAGGAGAAAGGCGTCTTTATTTTCTGACTCGGGGTTTTGGGATAAACTTTCAAAGGATATTGAATCGATTTACTTGAGAGGCTTATCTTTATTATCGATGGTATCAGGTTTTCAGCCCCAAACTGTTGCGTTGAATCTGATAACTTGTTCAGCTCAAGGGGCTTTTGTATGTGCAAGTTCTTACAAACTTACGAACAAACAAGTCCAGTTGGATATGTATATATATATATATTTATATATATTATATATATACATATATGTATAATTTATATATACATATAAATATATATACTATATATATATATATATATATATATATATATATATATATATATATATATATATATATATATACAGTATATATATATATAGCTCGTATGTAATGGGTGTTTTGGAATTTTTGTAATTCTTTGGACCATTACGAATATTGTGTAAACTATTTTTGATCGACCAGTTATCATTATTTCGTTTATTTCCCGTGTAAATTTTTTTTCATTTTTGTTTTGCTTTCCTATGTCCTGAAAAAACTAATGTGAATGTTTTTTTTTTATCTGCAAGTTTTTGCTGCCGTTGCAATTCCTAAAGCTCTCCTCTCTTTGTTCGTATGGACACTTGCCATCGGTAAAGAAATACTGCATTACTTTCCTTTGAATCTCTCGTCTGCTACCCATTTCTTATTTGGAATGAGACTTACATTATACTAATTCTTAACATCCTTGCCCTTATAAAATTTTATCTTTTAAGCAACTGTTCCTACCAAGTGAATACTTCTGGACTTTTCATCTTTTAAGGTAAGGGAAATTTTAGACCTTGAAAGCACTCACAGGTCCTGCTTTCCCCCACCTTCCTTTCTCTTTCTCCCTTCCCCCGAAAAAAAAAAACCGCAGGCATTGCACTTAAGCTGATTGCGAATGCCTTTCCTCAGGCGGTATTTATTATTAAGAAGTGGGACGAACGAAGCGAGCGGGAATATGTGCATGGAAAATATCAAAAGCTCTTCTGTGGGAATGTTATCGGCCACACTCCATTTTTTATCTTTAAACCAGAAGGCTGTGAAACAAGCAGGCTCGAGGGGAAACTAAATAGATTGCGGTAGATTCACCTTTTGAATATAAGTTGTTTAGCGTTAGGAAAACGGAAACGAGGTGAGAATTTCAAAGATTGACGTTAGGTGGTCAGAGTCTTTGAAAAGAGCAGTCCTGTGTCTTGAGTTTATTGGTCATTGCTTTCGTCAAGATCTTAAAAATTGGGGTTTTGAGGAATGGGGAGGTATTTCAGTAGGTGAAGACCTCAAGATACAGTCACATTTTGTTTAGTGTTATTCAAATAGTTTCGTGAGATAGACTTGGCACTTAACATGGCAGTGAGATGCCATGTGAACTGGGCTATTAATGAGCCTTGAGCATCGAGAATGGCTAGAGTAAGTCCGAATCCCTGCAGCACATATATCCCTGGATTAGTCAAAATGTATATAGGTAAATATTGGTTAGTTTATTTGAAGGTATTTTCGATTTTGAAAGCTTTCGTGTAAAACAGTTTTAAGATCATTGAGTCTGCGAGTAACTTGTTACTAGTCATCTTCATTCTGTGCATTAAAGCTTTAGTATCCTGGCCTCTGCTTTTGAATATGGGACAAAATCTGTGTCATATGCGCAGAAAAACCGAGGACTAATTGACCACTTTCCGCTCCGTGGCAATTTTAGTCTGAGAATTTTATCGTATGAAGACATACACCCTTGAGTAAACGGTGCTATAATACTGATGAAGTTTGTAAAAAGAAAAGAAGAAAACAAGACAACCATAAACTACAAGAAAGGATTAGATAAAACACCATTGTGCAATACATTAAGTGGACTCTACTCTCGGTAGCATCGGTGAAAGTTTTTTTTTATAATTGAAATCCGCTGCAATCAGTGGATAGAAGATAAAAATGCCATTATTATTTTTTTTTTTTTTCAAAATTACGTGCTGCCATTGCTTGATGGCGATAAATTCTCCATTGTTGACGTTCAGATTTGACGCCTTAATTGAAGGTTTAGAGTTCGAAACTCTGCAAAGCTCCAATGATTAGGAGTTAAATGGACGTCAGTGTATGAGGATATACATGTTTAGTGAGTTTCCTCCAGGACACGCACATACGCATACACACACACGTTGGCTCTGAGTCTAGCAAACTTTATACATACTTATAAGATGACTGCTTAGTTTCTAGAAGCCCTCGCTTGCTTGATCATTCATTAAAGCAGGGGTTCTCAGTCTTTTTTTTTTTTTTAGTGATGGCACCCTAATTAATGTAATCATTACCGTGGCACCCCTTCTTCACCATCCCACCATATTGCACGAATTAACGTCTTATTTAATGAATAAATTTATTACCCATACTATATATACAGTATATATATATATATATGTGTGTATGTGTATATGTATATGTATATATATATATATATATATATATATATATATATATATATATATATATATATATATATATATATATACTCGTATATATATATGTTAATATATTAAATAGACATACTAATACTAATTATATGAAGACTTCTGCAACTTTTTTTTTTTTTTACAAATTTTCATTGAGATGATCTATACAAGACAAAATTCATACAATCTTGCGGCACCCCAGGGTGCCACGGCACCCAGTTTGAGAATCACTACATTAAAGTAAGTGTGCACGTATAGAAACACACGTATTTGGAATAACCACAATGACCTCTTAACTTCTCGATTTCTTCACACTTTTTTTATGTGCTTTTCGCTGCAAAGCCTAAAATGTAAATGAAGAACAAAATGAAGAAATTCGGGCGCCCGGGGTAGGATTGGCATGTTGGCACGGTGGTTGTACGTCCTGGAATGGAAGCATGAACACACGCACGTTAGTTTATTGGTCTGGAGAGCAGTATCTTTCACACTCAGTCACACTTAATTCCAGCACCATTTAAAGGAATACTTCAATAGCCCACACACACACACACACAGACTCTAGTAAGGGTCCTGGAAAATAGCAAACATATAGACCCAAGCACGCTAATCTCGTTTAAGTACCTGGAAAGCAAGTACATGTGCTCCGTGGCCAAACGTCCTGGAACCTGGAAAGAGCACATCACAAAATCCAGTCAGTGGTAACAAACGCGTGAAGTGGAGTCCTAAAGATGGTAATTACTAGGGAACAGTGATAATAGGTTACTACTCTCGCCTCATCAGCAGGTATAGAATTCATCTCCGAAAAATAATCGAGGTAAATAGATTAATCATTACTCTCACCTTTGGTAGCTTAATTGGTGCGTCAGAACGGTGCCTTAGTCATATAATCACCTTGGAAAAAGATTAATTTCGAATTCTGAGAGAGAGAGAGAGAGAGAGAGAGAGAGAGAGCCATGGAAAGTTAATTAAGCCTCAGTTAGATCGAGTTAATTTTGTCAGTGAGTGAAATGAAGATTTAATTTGTGGTTAATTGTAAGTGATTAGGGGTGATAAAGGACGGTACTAATTATCGTGTTAATAATAGGAATGTGGGTCATTATTTTAGTACACTTATTTCTCAGACACACACACACACACACACACACACACACGACTATCCCCACACTTGTAGATTGGAACCACACCACGACACTCATATGTATATATACATATATATATATATATATATATATATATATATATATATACATATATATATAATATATGTATGTATATATATACATATATATGTATATATATATGTTTATACATATATATCTCTATATGTAAATATATATAGATATATACATATATATATATATATACATATAATGTTATACCTATATATGTATATATGTATATATATGTATGTATATATATATATATATATATATATATATATATATATATATATATATATGTGTGTGTGTGTGTGTGTGTGTGTGTGCGTGTGTGTACATGTGTGTGTTTGTATAATATATTTTCCACTAATGATATGTAACACTAGCTGTTGAAACAAGGATACAAGAAGAATATATGTGAAAACTTAGTAAGTGTATACAGTCCTCCTGGAATGAAATATATGAGAGTGATGGAATATCTTAGTCTCAGAGTTTACTTGTTTAAATTCGGATGACGAGAAATGGTGACTGTCCTTTAGTGTTTAAAAGCCAGAGAAGGGAACAGGGAAATCCTTTAGAAATATTCTTAAGAATATACTTGGGAAAGAGTAATAGACAAATGAAGCATATATGATTATGAGTTAGTACAGAAAGGATGGAATTGGGCTGACTAGAGGTATATCGAACCATTACCTGGCAAAAGTGAAGATAGGTCTGAATTACTTGGAGGGGAAGGGTTGAAAATGTGATTGTAATGTACAAGATAAATTTGATAAAAAGGAAGTGATTATGCCATTTAAAAAATGGCCTTGGTTACCGACACTGAAGTAGGAGTAAATGAGCAGCATGCAAAATGCATAAATGATGTTGCAAAGGCAACGTTGAGTGTTGATGAGTACAGAATTTTAGGAAGGAGAATAACATCAGTAAGTTGTAGAATCATGGAAGTAGATGGTTGGTGAAAGAGAAGAAAAAATCGTTGACAGGACTATTGCAGGATAAAAGTTTTTTATTTTATCTGGTAGCTTTCAGTGAAATAGATAAGGCAATTAAAAACGGAATTAACGAAGTACGTTTAGAAAATATTAAAGGGAGAAAACAAGTTGTTCAGTACTTCAGGGAAGTAAATAAAGAGGGGAAAGGTTAATGAGCAAATGGTTCCTAGAACGTAAGATTCTGAAGGAGAGAGAAAACCATTTGTTTTTTTAAATAGAAATCAGTACAACGAAGGAGAGAGAAAACCATTTGTTTTTTTAAATAGAAATCAGTACAACGACAGTAAGTGTAAAATTAATATAGCACCGTACAAGAATCTACTCAAGTTGTTGTATATCTGAAAAAAGTAATAAATTCATTCTTTGATTTCCATTAAATTTTGCGAACGGAGAAACAAAAACACAGACAGACAGACAGACAGACAGACAGACAGACAGACAGACAGACAGACAGACAGACAGACAGACAGACAGACAGACAGACAGACAGATAAAAAGAAACAAAAACATAACCAATTGCCTGGGGTATTGAAGAAATGTGTGCAAAATTCAACTATTTATTTAAATTGTTTAATGGAAGTGAATATAAATAAAAGAAAAACATCTCGCCCTGAGAGAGAGAGAGAGAGAGAGAGAGAGAGAGAAGAGAGAGAGAGAGAGAGAGAGAGAGAGAGAGAGAGAGAGAGAGAACTTTAGTGGGAAATCCACGCGAGAAAATGGAACTTGAATCTCATTCCCGCAAAATGGATTCAGGCCTGTTGGGTATTAACTTCCACCTGTGGCAATTCAGTGGAAGTGTTCGTCCATGTGAAAGGTAACGAGAAGCATCAGGTAACTGAAATGGCAGATTCTTTCTTTCACATTATATAAAGGGGATCTATCGAGTGAGACCGCAGTATATGGAGAAGCATTCGCACGACGAATATCATATTACAAACCAGAAACAGCTCGCTTTTGCTCGCCACTTTGAAGAAGAGCGAGTAACAGACCTTTGCAGAGTGCCTGCTGTAACGAGATAACTTTTAGTGGGCAAAGACATTCTCTCTCTCTCTCTCTCTCTCTCTCTCTCTCTCTCTCTCTCTCTCTCTTCTCTCTCTCTCCTTATACATCAGAAATCTCTTCTCTTCTGCTAAAAGGTGAATGGCGAGAAGGTGGCATAGCGGCTTTATGGTCCGAAAGTTTCTGATCTGATCAGGCTAGACACTTCAGAAGGCCTGTGAAGTTCAGTAAGGTGACAAACTAGGCTGTCTTGTGGAGTCCAGTGCTTCAGCTGCCCACCCTTTTAATGATTAATGATATATGTATGTGTGTATGTATATAATATTGTGTGTGTATTATATATATATATATACATGTGTGTATATGTATATATATATATATATATATATATATATATATACATATATATATATATATATATATATAACGTATATATGTACAACTACTAAAACGAGTTTCAAAACATTATTTATGCTTTTACGCACACACATGTATATGTTTATATGTATATATTATACACACACACACACACACACATATATATATATATATATATATATATATATATATATATATATATATATATATATATATATATATATATATATATATATATATATATATAAGTGCACACTTTTACTGGAGAATAGTTATTAATAGATATTAATGGAATTTCAGCATCATATAACGTGTGATCGATTTATTTTAATTTCTTTTCAACTGCTAATGAAGGCTGAAAAGTTTATAACACCCGACTAATGGAATACTGATGTCAGATTAATAAATAACCTCGTTTGCCCGGCTGTCACATCGTTCCACTTCAGAATTTGGCTGTTGATGTTTTGGTGTTTCAGAGAAGCAGACACGAAAGGCAATGGCGGTAGTTCTCAGTTGAATAATACTTGTGGAAGATGGCCAAAGCGGAAATGGCTTTGGACGATGCTCTGTATCAAAATTAATATGGTTTAATGAGAGGAAATATTACTTCTTACATCAGTGAACCATGCAGGTAGTTTTGATTCTCTCTCTCTCTCTCTCTCTCTCTCTCTCTCTCTCTCTCTCTCTCTCTTTTGATAATATTAGAAAAGTGATTTTGTGTCTATTGCTCTTTTGTTGTTATTGGCCTTTTGGCATTTCTTATTAAGTGATGAAGGCAGCTTACAATCTGATGGTATCTGTACTGTTTTATATAGTTTGCTTCATCTTCACAGTTGGTCTACTATTCCAAACTCTTTTATTCGGGGGTTCCCATTTCTAAAAATTCTTCCGCAATCTTAAAAACTGGTAAAAAATATTTACATCGGTCAGCCATAACTGTTTTCCAGCATTTTGACAAATACTCTTCGCACTACCATTCCAGGAATATCTCATATAACTGACTGTTTTCATTTTACACTTAGAGTACAGAAACGATTGAACTCTCCCTAACCTCTCTAACTCCTCTCCACCATCCCTCCTATTCAACACATCCGAAACATCAATCATTTCCCCCCAACTCGCTATTTTTGCTGTCTATTGTTATCTATCTGAATCAGAGGACAATGCTTTTGTCTTCTGATCTTTCCATAATTCCCAATATTATTTCATCCATACACGAATTTGAAATAGCCACTCAGGTATGGGATAAGCTTCTCCTTAATATGTAATTTATACTAAACTTTCGACATACCACAGCACAGAATCATTCTTAACAGACTACGTAAATAATACAGTCTAAAGTCTTTCGGCGACGTCCTTACGATGCTATTAGTGATGTCTTTATTTTTTGAACGTGTAACAGTGCAGGGTTTATATATATTGAAATTGAAATATTTCAGTTTACTGGATTACGCAATACACATATTATGCTTTTGAGATACCTTTGAGCTACAGCATATATATATATATATATATATATATATATATATATATATATATATATATATATATATATATATATATATATATATACATGTTGTTACATACATACATACATACATACATACACATACACACAAATATTCTATAAGCAGTAGTGTATACACAATTCTCACAGGCCATTCATGAATGCCTCATAGTTGGTCTGCAGATACTCCTTTGCATTTGTTAAAGGTTGGATAACTCCATACAATAATTAAATCTACCATCATCAGTTAGTTGCCCATCCGTGCGATTTACTGTAAGATACTATCATTATTTTCTCGTTCATAAAGAGGTCATAAACTATACTCTCTCTCTCTCTCTCTCTCTCTCTCTCTCTCTCTCTCTCTCTCTCTCTCTCTCTGTCAGTGATCTTGCATAATCCAACAAAGCATTCATAACTTACTCATTAATCCCCAGTCACGGAGTAATCTCACCGTTCATTAATTCTTCACCTCATTAAGATCACCATTAATCATCATAGTCATTATCAAGAGTAATTAGGATTGATGGTTATGTCTGGCGTTCCTCCTCCAAAGGATCAGAGGTCGTCCTTCTATTTTAATATTTTCGGGGGCGGGGTTTGGAGGGGGGGGGGAGAAGAATCTTCATTCGATCTAAGTATTTCTCTCTGGAGTTTGTCCTTTTGATTGGACTAAAATTTTCCTAGAAATTAATGTCTCATTATGAGCGTATGACTAATGTGCTTTGTTTCATTTTTCGCCTTTTGGTCAAGCTGATTATGTTGTTCATGTCGATCGTTTTGTCGATTTGTAAATTGTACGATATAGTCCGTTTTGGTTCGGATGCTTGTGATGATATAATTCTTTTAATTCCACTGATGTTCAGAAAAATTGTATTGTCTTTTATGTACAAGTGTTGAGAGTTTTCTTATGCTACTTTTTCCTTTATACAATATTACTGTTGATATTTCTTAATTCATTCCTTCGCTTCTCGTATATTTACCTCGCACTTAATAGTACGATCTTTGCTATCCTTAATTTAAACGTAGGGTTTACTCGTTTTTAGTTTTCTGTAAAAGAAAACCATTGGCTGCAAATTGGTATGTTGAGCATCCACACCCCGATCATGAAACATACCAAATTGCAGACCTCTAGCCTCAGTAGTTTTAATTTTATTTAAGGTTAAGAGTACCCATAGATCGTGCGTCTGGCAGCGCTTTCCGGAGGCGTACGACGCATCTTCATTTGACCGCATCTGGGGAGCAACTGGAGCGCTGCCCGTCGTAGACTCGTAGCTGATAGTTTTATACAGCATTATACGCTGTACAGAAAACTAGATTGGCATTTTTTACTTGTCATAATTCATTTTCAGCTGCCTTATCATAGCTGGACTGCCATCTGGTGCTGTCATGGTAATTATTTGAAATTACCTTAACTTGTTTTTAACTGTTGTTATTGTAATTATCTAAAATTACCTTCACTTCCTTTTGCTTTTCTTCGCCGCAATCGAGTTTTCTGTACATCGTATAATCAAGGCCACCGAAAAGAGATCTAGCTGTTGGTGGTCTCGGTGTAACGCTGTATGAGCCGCGGCCCATGAAACTTTAACCACGGGCCGGTGGTGGCCTATCCTATATCGTTGCCAGATGCACGATTATGGTTAAATTTAACCTTAAATAAGATAAAAAAACTACTGAGGCTAGAAGGCTGCAATTTGGTATGTTTGATGATTAGAGGGTGGATGATCAACACACCTATTTGTACCCCTCTAGCCTCAGTAGTTTTTAAGATCTGAGGGCGGACAGAAAAAGTGCGGACAGAAAAAAGTGCGGACGGACAGACAGAGCCGGCACAATAGTTTTCTTTTACAAAAAACTAAAAACTTGATGAGGAAAAACGAAAATGCACATCACTCAAAATGCTATACATTCAAAGGTAGGATATTTCCTTTATGAGAGAGTGTGAAGCCATTTTAAACTAATAATTCCCTTTCAAATAGAAATTGTGTTTATAAGTCTTCCACGTACAAATTATTCTTATAAGTCTTCCAAATGAAAATTGTTTATAAGTCTTCCAAATGGAAATTGTTTATAAGTCTTCCAGAGTGAAATGGTTTTTTATATGTCTTCCAAACAGAAATAATTTTTAGAAGTCTACCAAATAGAAATAGTATTTATAAGTCTTCTAAGTAGAAGTTTGTATAAATCTTCCAAAATAGGAATAGTTTTTATTAGTCTTCCAAAATAGAAATAGTTTTTATGTCTTCCAAATAGAAATTGTTTTAATAAACCTTCCACATACAAATTGTTCTTATAAGTCTTCCAAATGGGAATTGTTTATGACTTCCTGAGAAAAACAATTTTTATAAGTCTTCCAAATAGAGATAATTTTTATAAGTCTTCCAAACAGAAATTGTTTTTATAATCTTCCAAAATAGGAATAATTTTGATAAGTCTTCCAAATAGAAATTGTTTTTATAATCTTCCAAAATAGAAATAGTTTTTGTAAGTCCTCCAGAGTAGAAATAGTTTTTATGTCTTCTAGAATAGAAATAATTTTTATAGCTCTTCCAAAGAGAAATAGTTTATATAAGTCTTCCAAATAGAAATAGTTTTTATAAGTCTTCCAGGGAGAAATAGTTTTTATATGAGTCTTCCAAATAGGAATTCTTTTTATAAGTCTTCCAAATAAAAATAGTTTTTATAAATCTTCCAAAATAGGAATAGTTTTTATAAGCATTCTAAATAGAAATAGTTTTTATAAAGCCTTCCAAATTATAAATTGTTTTATAAGTCTCCCAAATCGAAATTGTTTTTATAAGTGTTCCAAATAGTAGTCGTTTTTATATTATAATTCTTCCAAATAGAGTTCTTATAAGTCTCCCAAATAGAAATTGTTTGATAAGGCTTCCAAATGGCAATTGCTTTTATAAGTCTCCCAAATAGAAATTGCTTGACAAGGCTTCTAAATGGTAATTGCTTTTACAAGTCTTCCAAATAGAAATTGTTTTTGTAAGTCTTCCAAGTAGAAATTGTTTGGATAATCCCTCGTTTATGCAACTGGAAACTCTCATTATGAAGGACTTAAAAAAAATGAAGGCTCCTAGAATGGAGTATAATGAGCTCCGAGTATTACATAATTCGACGCAATAAACGTGGCAAGTGGTTGACTCGTCATTTTTCCCTTTTAATTTCTGACATTTCAATAGATCACAATTACCACGACTCCAAACAACACTTGATCTATTGCCAAATCAAGCCGGTGCAGCAGCAGCGGCTCCGGTTAATTTATTGTTGTTTTTTCAGTCCGTATACAGTGTATTTAATTGGGTTCCCCAGCAGTAGAGAGGACTGCTGAAGAGGCAAGGTCCCATGAATAGTGTTCGTTATGAAGATTTACGTTTAAATGTCTTATTTACAGCTTCTAATATTTTCCTCGTTATGCTTCAAAATGGGGATTCTTCTCTGTACAGCCTGTATGTTTTGCATATATATATATATATATATATATATATATATATATATATATATATATATATATATATATATATATATATATATATATATATATATATATATCAAAATATAAGGAGCCCATAAAAACGCCGAAATGTGGAAAATAAAGGCTATATTTCAGAGACCAAACTGCCTCCTCAGGAGAAATATAGCCTTTGTTTTCCACATTTTGGCATTTCTATGGCTCCTTATATTTGATGGAATTTCTGTTTTAACAGAAAAATTTGGGAAGTCATATAGCGTACATATGTGTGTATATATACACATGTATATGTATGTGTATATATATATATATATATATATATATATATATATATATATATATATATATATATATATATATATATATATATATACAAGCGTGTTTGTGCATGTGCTAACAACGACAACGGCGCATTGACTATCATGTTCGCAGTTGCCTGAGTGCATACAAACAATGGAGACAGGAAGGAGTGGCCATGAACAAATGTTTAGCCACAGGTAAATTACGACGCGATTTCTCTGCTGCTTTCATATTTTACAGTAACCAGTCTAAATTATACATCATGCAGATTTAATCCCAATTAAACATTTAAACGAAATTGTACTATATTTCCTCTGAATTATAACAGGAATGATATAGTTTTCCACATGGCTATTCTACGTTAAAAGGATTTATATTCTTATAAAATCGGCCGTTGGGTAATTCCTTCATTCGATCAGGTTCTTACAAGCAAAACTGAGAAGTGTCTCCCTTATTAGTACATCGCTAATATAGATTCCTTGGCGCGGGCGAATACCAAAGACAAACATGTCGAGTAAAAGGAGACGGCCATGTTTATGTGCAAGCTATCTATTATATCGGCTGTAAGGATGATTGATTGCCTGTGCGGAACCTGGAAGAATCCCTAAGGAATTTTTCTCAGGTATTTGTCCATCTTTGGTGGCGAAACTCGTTCTCTCTGGAAACTTAGTTTTCTCTTTTCTTTTCCTGCTCTAAGAGAGGTAGTGCCGTCTGTGCACTGTTGGCATTCATTCCTTTTACTGTACCTCCTTTCGTATTCTCTTTCTTCCATCTGACTTTCAACCCTCTCTAACAGTTTTTTCATAGTGCAGCTGCGAGGTTTTCCTCCTGTTACACCTTTCAAACCTTTTTACTTTTAATTTCTCTTACAGCGCTGAAGGACCTGGTAGGTCCCGGCGCGTGGCCTTTGGCCTAAATTTTATATTCCATTCCATTCTCTTGTTTGCAGCCAGTTTATGTTTTCGTCCTGTTGCTGGGAGAAGTTGATAGGCTTTGAAGTATGTTAATGGCGTTTCTCCATATGCATTCCGAGGTCATGGTCTGAGTAACGCACAATATCAACAGGCTTTATTCTCTTTGGGTAATGCGTATTATGTACATTTCTGTCCCATTTCAGAAAAGAAGACTTAATCTCCTTTAATAGAGAAAGAGGTGACTTTTAAAACAAAAAAGAACGACACATGCTGTTGTACTTGTCCCTATTTATTTTAAGGTTCTCAGATAGAAGAGAAATTCAGGGTAATGTCTAAAGTAAAGTAACAAGATTTATTTGGTGCACACACACACACACACACACACACACACACACACATATATATATATATATATATATATATATATATATATATATATATATATATATATATATATATGTGTGTGTGTGTGTGTGTGTGTGTGTGTTATATATGTGTGTGTGTATTATATTGTGTGTATCTGTAATACTGGTGAACGTCATTATTTTGTGCAATTTCATCCGGCCACCAGTGATAATGGTAGATTTGCATTATGTTAATTTCGTTACTGGTACAACTTTTGGTATCCACCGGAATATACAGTAGACTGGAATATATGACATTACTCTCCCCTCTCATAGCAGCAGATTCTTAAAAAAAGCATGACACGTTTATGCTGTTGCTGTATATGCTCAGGCTGAAGAAGAAAATGACAAATTGTGAACTGAATATCAGTTTATTCGTAATTTATATGCGCTCATCAAACATGTTTTACAAATATAAATCAGCAAAAGCACAAACAGTAAATGATGATTTAGTCAAAGTAGAAAGGTCAAGAACGTTTTTCACGACTGGAAATTTTAAATGAAAAGTGTTAGAAGCAGGGGAGTGCTGTATTTAATAACATGAGTTATATACTCCCAGACATAGAGTTATATACTCCCCGACATACGCAGAATCATACTCTGGAGGAAACTGACTCGGTGTTCTCTGTCCACACGGAGGAACAAGCAAATAAAACGGTTGAAGAGGACGACAGATGAGACGCGCTGAAGCAAGCATACGACTTCAGTGGATGAAAGCAATTACGGAGGCATTTTTGGTTATAATGTGAGATATGCAACGAGTCTGAATGTTGACATTCTCAAAGGGAGCATATGAATGAATATACTTGTATGTTATGTATATATATATATATATATATATATATATATATATATATATATATATATATATATATATACATAACATATATCCATTCATATGCCTATACATATGTACGCACACACACACACATATATATATATATATATATATATATATATATATATATATAGATATATATATATATATATATATATATATATATATATATATATATATATATATATATATATATATATATATATATATATATAGTTTATTCTTCTCGCCTCAATACAAACCAAACGTAAAGCTAACGAAACTAACATACCGATACACAACCCACGATTTCTGTGAGACATACAATAAAGCATTACAAAGAGCAATTTGAGAAATACCACGGATAACTTCTAGAGAGCACCAATATTAGTTCAGTGTCTAACCAGAAAAAAAAGGGGGTGCCTCAGACGAGGCAGAGAGCCATAAAATGAGAAATCATCTGTGAAGATTCTTCCGCGCGGTCGATAATATCTCTCAATAAGGAGCTGAAGAATTTCAACCAGCTGGGTCCTCCTCCATAAAAACGGGGGCGGTTCGCATCCTTGCACTCGTGATGGACCAGTTGATTGATGGAACAGGACACCGAGAGAGACACATTCCAGGAATTGCGTCCTGGAAGAGAAGATGACGGAGTCCAGCCAGAAGCATTGTCATTAACCCCGACCCACCTTCCAGACGAGAGGAGGAGTAGTTGGCCTTAGTAATTTTCCTACTAAGTTGAGTAGAATACTAGAGGGTTATCGGTATTTCATTCCTCTCATTGCCACCGTCGACAGTGTTCCAGCTGAACAGAACCTATTCATTTATTTATTTGTTTATTTATTTCACAAAGATGATTGGTGATTATCTACCCTGTCTTTGGTATGGTACACGTAAGATAGCGCTAAGATCAATGCTTATGCTCGGTATTAAGTTTTCTGTTCAGCCGCTGCAGCGTATAATCAAGGCCACTGAAAATAGATCTATCTTTCGGTGGTCTCGGTATAATGCTGTATGAGCCGCGGCCCACGAAACTTTAACCACTGCCCGGTGGTGGCCTATCCTATATAGTTGCCAGAAGCACGACTATGACTAACTTTAACCTTAAATAACATAAAAACTACCGAAGCTAGAGGGCTGCAATTTGGTATGTTTGGTGAATTGATGGTGGATGATCAACTCACCAATTTACAGTCCTCTAGACTCAGTATTTTTTTAAGATCTGAGGGCGGAAAGAAAAAGTGCGTACAGAAAAAAGTGCGGACAAATAAAGTGCGGACGGACAGACAAAGCCGGCACAATAGTTTTCTTTCTCAGAAAACTGAAAAGTATTTTATAAATGTGTTTTCGTTGATTCAGATTATTGTTAATTAATGTGCACGTGTTGTATTAAAAAAAATATTTTTTTTGCTGTGTTGAGAATAATATTTGAAGATTTACTGGGTTGAGAAAGTTAATAGATGAAACAGAATAATTTTCATTTCATTTTAATTTTCTTAAATGACCCATTAATTTTTATAATATCTCAGAGTGACTGATGAGCTGTTCAATAATTTTCAGACTACAGCGTATACGGTTACTTTGTGAAAAAGTCCATAGTGATCTTGATATAAAATGAAATCCAAAATAAATTAGAATATCTGGTCTTTGTCTCTGAGCCTTTGTCAGACGACAAATCTCCGAATATGTAAATGCAATGAGGCCATGTTATGACATACGAAGAAAAAATATAGCCCAGACTTTGTCATTAAATTCACATTATCATATATGAAACATAGAGCGCCTGTCTCCAAGTATATAACTCTCTTTGCTTTTATTTTTCTGTCTGTATGAATCATATCAATCAGTCGGTATTATACATCAAGGTTGCTGTTATTTTTCTTATTACAACTGGAATATTGTAACTAATTATTGTTTTTAAGAAATAATTCAGGTTAGAGTTTTTCATTCCTGAAAAAATTTTAACGACAAATTTATTTTCTCTGTTGCTACTGCGGTGCCCCTTAGATTCCTTGTTTCCCTATTACTAACTTTATTGAGAGAGAGAGAGAGAGAGAGAGAGAGAGAGAGAGAGAGAGAGAGAGTGAGAGAGAGAGAGAGAGAGAGAGAAAGAGAATGAATCAGGAAATTTTCTATGCTAACAGGAAGGTATAATGAAAACAAGATTGTATTTCTTTCTTCGCAAGTTATCCTTGACATTCATACGTCCCTGAACTGACAGAAAATATTCCTTATTTTATTTATAATTAAAACTTGTACACTGTGCGTCGTATTGACAAACTAGTTTTGATTATTGCTGTGTACCTTTTTATGAACGTGTTGAACATAATATTGATAGTTTGATAGAATATTAGCTTGCTTTAAAAGGTTGTTATCTTTTGCGTAATAATAATAATAATAATAATAATAATAATAATAATAATAATAATAATAATAATAATAATATTATTATTATTATTATTATTATTATTATTATTATTATTATTATTATTATTATTATTATTATTATTATTACGCAAAAGATAGCAACCTTTTAAAGCCAGATTAATATTCTTATCAAATTATCAATAAAATGTTCATGTTCATAAACAGGTGCACAGCAATAATCAAAACTAGTTTGTAAACACGACGCACAGCGTATAAGCTTTAATTGTAAATAAAATAGTGAATATTAATAATGATAATAATAATAATAAAAATAATAATAATACTAATAACTTCTAACCCGTTCTACAATAGACCTCGACTCAAGGTATATTAGTAAGGATATTGTAGGCCTATTTAGGGAGTACTTCGGGGACATAAGTGGAGATTTGGAACTTTGTTTTTCGAATTTAGCGAAGTTACTCTGTAAAGGCTGAAGAAGAATAGGAACACGGGCAATAATAATATATCGACGCAACTGAGAAGTAATAATTATGATAATCACAACTAATTGATTGTGGTGAATAGGTGTTGTCAGTACACCTCGCGTGGTGCACTGCAGGCATTGCTGAAGGTTGTTTGCAGTGTCCCATCTTTCCCTGGCTGCAACACTCTTTAGCCTTTTAATTCTCTCTCCACTCCCTGCTTACTCTCTTCTGTCTTCCTTTCCAACCACTCCAACTCCCTATTTTTTATTGTCATAAACGCTAATTAGCTGAAAGTGCTCCAGTGCTTGGCTTAACAGCTAAAGTTCCACATGAAAGTGTAAAATGAGGTTAACAATCAACTAATAAATTCGTGTAGATAAAATCAGTACTAAACCGGTCCGCTGGTATTGTGGTCAGTGTCGTGACATGTCACTCAGATGTAGCGGGTTCATGTCTCGCCCATGGCGATGAAAAATCACTGGCACTGTATCATGGTCAGTTACTGCCGCAGTGTGGGGTCTGCTGTGGCAGATTGAAACAAACATTCTTTGGAAGCTTGAATTTCAAGTCAGTAGCCCCTGTGTGCTTGTTCCATGTGAATAAGTTTCATCTACTGTAATAATAATAATAATAATAATAATAATAATAATAATAATAATAATAATAATAATAATAATAATAAACGTTTTTCTTGTGGTAATCTTATTCCTTCAGGTTGGCTTTCAAAATAACCCCCTGTGTGTGTTTGTGTGTCCATGTGCGCATGCGTGTGTGTGTGTGTGTGTTGTATCCTCTAAAGGCCTGTATGTATTTTATTTTTACATAAATTTCTTGACCATTCAATGCCATCTATAAACTCGTTTTGGCTGTCAGCGCAACAAAGGTCAAATCGAGACACAAAAGTGCAAGTGTTTGCCTTAACTTGAACGCTATTAGGAAAATTGGAGCTCATGACTTGTGAATAAAAGAATTAGTCCTCACAATTGAGAAAACTGTCGCGTCTCTTCTAGGTTTATATCCTAGATCTTCAACCCGGCCATAATGTCATCACTGAAAAGTTTGAAAAATCTCATGTTTGGGAGAACTGTAGCTGTTGGTTATTTTGTGTGTATATATATATATATATATATATATATATATATATATATATATATATATATATGTATGTATATATATATATATATATACAGTATATTATATATATGTATGTATGTATGTGTGCGATTATGTATAATACTGTGTTCCACATAAGGAAAATGAAAAATGTGAATTGTTAAAAAATGTGAGTATTTTCTATCAATTAACATTTCCCATTTTCCCTATGTGGAATAAAATTGATATGTATGTATGTATCTATGCATTCATTTATTATATGTTGAGGTAAAAGCTCTCTCTCTCTCTCTCTCTCTCTCTCTCTCTCTCTCTCTCTCTCTCTCTCTCTCTCATGCTAAGCCATCCACACGACCTAACTTTCTTACGTGGCCTGACGTAAAGCATCTTAAAGCAGAGCATCAGAGCAAGTTACATACATCATGACATTGTCGCTGACTTGCCATCTCCAGATATTCCCTAACATTTCATGAATTTTCCTTTTTTTTATCACGCATGATAATGTTTTTATTCTCCTATACTTTCCTTTATCTGTTTTTCTGGACAACTTTTTAACCCTTTCGTACCCCCTTCTTCGTATGTTCTATTAAACTGTATTTTTAAATATCTCAAAAAGTGTCCTCTGCACCTTCCCACGGTTGATTGTTGCGTATATAGCATGCATATATATATATAGTGTGTGTATACATACATACATACATACATACATAGATACAGATCATATACTTACAAACACATTTCCACATGATTCCATTCGCGTTTGGTCCATCAACACCATATCTGAATGCAGCGCCGTCTCTCCCCTTGCCTCTTACATTTGCATTCAAATCACCTAGCACAACCACCCTTTCATGTTCTCCAAACCCAGTGAGGCATAGATTTAAACTCATAAAAAGACCCTCTCCCTCATTCTTTTCCAAACCTTTTCTCAGAACCCCCAGATGCATCATCCCTTTGTATGTCTGGTATTTTGCATTTAAATTAGGTATGAAGTTGCATCTCCCAAGCCCCGTCGTTTCATGACGTTTACGTAACAGAGGGAAGAAAGAATATTAATGTTATCTGGGGATTCTACAGGAGTGATAATATGATTGTGTATATGCCATTTAGAGGACACTTCCCTCTTCTATGAGTCTGCATCACTTCTGTAGATATTCCTCGGCCTTTGTGGTAAATTTTAACTGACTCCCAAACCATGGCCACTTATTAGGGGAAATAGGTCATATATTTTACTATCAGTTCAGCAGCAACCACAATAACTTGATAGACTTGACATTTTGATTGCCTTTGACTACTGGAGAGAGGGTTTCCTACTATTTAGGGGTCTTTGCCTCTCCATGGGGTTCACAACTCTCCTATATGTGTTCACCACCCTTAGAATACTGTGTACCGGCATTTAAAGCCATTGGCATTCAAAAATTATATATATATATATATATATATATATATATATATATATATATATATATATATATATATATATATATATATATATATATGTGTGTGTGTGTGTGTGTGTGTGTATATATGTATATATATCCATAAATGCATACATATATATATATATATATATATATATATGCATTATATATATACACATGAATGCATATATACAGTAGATATATATATATATATATATATATATATATATATATATATATATATATATATATATATATACATACATGCATACATACATACATACATACATACATACATACATACATACATACATAAAAGAGTGGAGTAAGCTTATTCATTTAAACATATATTTCACAGAACACTTAATTACAAAGAGTTAGTTTGTATGATTTTGCCTTGGGGACGGATTTACGTCCCAGTAATCCTTCACATTTTAATTGCTGTCTCGTAATTCTTATTAAAATACGCGTAGGCAAAGATAATGAAGCTTCATTTGT
>NC_089757.1:27523264-27553264 GCF_040412425.1 Macrobrachium rosenbergii | reverse complement strand
TAAAAATGCCTTTTGTTCTGGAATTTTGAGTCGGTGGATGTGAATGGGTGGGGAGATGAATTTAAGGTCAGTTTCTGGGAAAGGGAGTTTTCGAAATAAATTGGTAATAGGAATTTTTATACATTTTTGTAGGTTCTTATCGAATTTCTTGGTTACGATATATAAATTGTAAACTACTACTACTTCTTCTTCTTCTTCTTCTTCTTCTTCTTCTTCTTCTTCTTCTTCTTCTTCTTCGAGAGAGAGAGAGAGAGAGAGAGAGAGAGAGAGAGAGAGAGAGAGAGAGAGAGAGAGAGTTCTCCTAAAGAGAGAGAAAGAATTAGAAGGAGAAATTTAATTCTCCCAGAGAGAGAGAGAGAGAGAGAGAGAGAGAGAGAGAGAGAGAGAGAGATCACCGCGTTTTTTCACTCTTTTGGGAATAGTTCATGGGTCCTCGTTAACGTGACGATGGCATCGCCATGTTTGTTTACCATTATCAGCTGATTGTGTTGACTGTCATTTGATCGGGTCTTACTCTCCACCCCACGTGATTAAGGTTGAACGATGTGGCCTGATTTTTTCTTCCCCCTCAGCCAAATTTTCATTCTTCCATTTTGGTAAAGGAACGCTGATGGCCGAATCTAATAAAATGTGACTATCATTGGAATTGAAAGTACTACATTTTTTATAAGATTCTTACGTTTTTGTTGAGTGTCTTTGTGTTATTGAGACATATTCTATTTGTTTTTTTTTTTAATTTAGAGTTTTAAGTTTTCGTTGGGTGTCTTCGTTTTATTAAAACATAATATCTTCTCTCTCTCTCTCTCTCTCTCTCTCTCTCTCTCTCTCTCTCTCTCTCTCTCTCTCTCTCTCTCTCTCTCTGAGAATTCAGAATTGATTTTTCTCACGCTTCCTGAATGTGGCTGTTAACAAATAAATTATCTCCCCAGTAAGAAGCAATGTCTCATACTTAGATCGCGAATTAATTTATCTAACACGAATTAATTTCTCTTTATAGTAACTCCTTCACATCTAACAAGGGTTTTAAGACCCCTCTGTAATACTGTTTTCGTCTCACCCGTGACCAGGTGCTTGCAAGGTACTTGCACTAAGTTTAACTTAGCTTTCATTCCGTGGTAGTTAGTTCTCACTGCATATTTTATGCGTAATTCTTTGATCATTCTCATGGAAAGCTTGTTGACTGTACTCCATTACAGTTTTCCTCGGACGTCAATTAAATCTGTGGTATTATGGTTCCATGTAGCTGATTTAATCATTTCTCCATACCAGTCTTTCTTTCTTTCTTCAAATCTTCAGCTGAAAACCCTTATAAGAATAGTCAGCAGACTATAATCCCAAGAAGGTTCCAAAGGTAAATCAGCCTGCAGAGAGAGACAGGCTATAGAATTGAATTTAATATAGAATTTATGCCAAAGGCCAAGCGCTGGGACCTATGAGGTCATTTATCGCTGAAACAGAAATTGACAGTAAAAGGTTTGAAAGGTGTAACAGGAGGAAAACCTCGCAGTTGCACTATGAATCAATTGTTAGGAGAGGGTGGATTGTAAGATGGGAGGAGGAGAATATGAAAGGAGGTATAGTGAAATGAATGAAAGGGGTTGCAGCTAGGGACCGAAGGCACGCTGCTAAGAACCTTAAGTAATGCCTACAGTGCACTGCATGAGGTGCACTGACGGCACACTACCCGCCCCCCACCCACCTTACAGGTGAGATAGGTTACAGGAAAAGGTGACGAATAAATTCACGTGAGGGAATAGAAAATAAAACCGATACACCTGAATATCAGGCGATGTGAGCAGAGAGAAGGAACGAATTTCCTCGCTTAAATATTCCCTTTCGTTTTGTGAATACCTTAATTTCTCCGTTTGTCTTCGCCCAGAGGAAGTTCAGTAGGGCGCATTCTACCTTTTTTCTAAGATGCCAACAATTCGTTTCGACTGTACTGACCATTTGCTGTTTATTTCGTTGTTCCAGACTTCTCTGATTCATCTGTGTTTCCCTTTGTATTAAGGTTGGCAGCGAATTCTGAAAAAAATAATATCCTAACCGTGAAGCCTGTGAAATTCATAGTGGTTAAAAGCCTCAGTATTTTATGGAATTATAACAAAAATATTGCCATTTGTATAAAGGTACATGTTAATTCCATACCCGCTAATGCAATTCAATAAATAAAGCTGCTTAAATATGTTTTTATTCATCAGAAAATTCATCGTTTCATGCTGCCAAATCAGCCATGTTTAAACGGGATTAAGAAAAGTGGATCATGAATTATTTTGGTCATATTTAACTATGTGAGGCAATGAAAATGTAAATATTAATTACGAATAATTTTACTGCCTAACGGGAAATTTAATATAAAAAAATATACCGTAAAAATAATATACAAATAACAAGAACATAAATGTTGTAATGGCATCCTTTCGCATTCAGGTCTGTTGTAGACTTGCATCGTATCAGTCGCCATTTCAATGAACAAAAATAACGGCGCAGTTTTTTTTCCTAACCCTTGTGCATTATTCATTCATTTATCAAGCATCCAGTTCCCTTGGCCTGTTTACAGGTTCCTGATTCTGTAAACAGTCGGTGCTTCTGGCTATGACTCTCCGGATCTCCTCCTTTCAGCTTCGGAAATTACGTCGTCCATTATAAATCATTCTCCCACGAATTTGGTTATTTTCCTTTTATCCCGCTAACAAGGTCTTCGGGGTTTTCTCGTTTCGTCTCGTCTCATCCATGATGAATCATTCGCTTTCGAAGTTTGATTGGTTCGCTTCGGCCCTCTTCAGAAGAAGGTCACGCGGGTTTTGGTGGCACCTTTTTTTTTTTTTAGAATATATTTTCAGATGCGTTATGATATATGAATGTGCTTTTAGCTTGCCTTTCTTGATTTTGGTAACTTAAGCATTCATTATGTTGTGTATACATTTATCGAAAATATCTTATACGCAGACGTACACGTACACGCATATATATATATATATATATATATATATATATATATATATATATATATATACATGTATATATATAGGTATGTATATGTATATTCATATATATACATATATAATAGTATATATGTATATATATATATATATATATATATATATATATATATATATATATATATCTATATCTGTATCTATCTATGTATCTATCTATCTATATATATATATATATATATATATATATATATATATATATATATATATATATATATATATATCTTAACAGCAGTTTCGTCAGTTCTTTGTATCAATCGCTTGAAGACTATGAGATATCTCTCTTCGTTCATACTAAGTCAGTTAACTCACCCCTTTTGAAGAAGAGGATACGTCACTTCTCTCTAGTGAGGCATTTTCGGTTTTGACAACTATGTCCATTTCTGTTTCATCTTTGTAGATGAAGTATTTATACGCTTATTTATACATAGTTTTCAGACATCTGCCTCTTTGTGTGTACTGTCAAACTGGCATAAATGCTGCGAATTTCTACTACTACGTTTTAATCCTCTTGGAGTTTTCTACTCTTTTTTTTTAGATTTTATTATTATTATTATTATTATTATTATTATTATTATTATTATTATTATTATTATTATTATTATTATATAGCTGTCAAAAGTGAATATATTCCTTAACGTTTCGGTACTTCTCTTTACCATTTACAGATAGGCGAATGAAGCCGTATTTATACCCGAAAGCGTGCTTACAGAAATCGTATTATTATTATTATTATTATTATTATTATTATTATTATTATTATTATTATTATTATTATTATTATTATTATTGTATATCAGGTCCACATTAATATTCAGTGGTGAATTATAGTTAGACTGAAAATGAACCCAGGAAAGGGTTCGAAAGCTCTTGTAACGTTTTTATAAAATCAACATAATTCTCCACTGAATATTATTGTGGACCTGATATATAGCATATCCCGTTCTCGATCTAGGGGAGAAAGCCCTAATTATTATTATTATTATTATTATTATTATTATTATTATTATTATTATTATTATTATTAGGTGGAATGTATTCATAAATACATACCTACATGCTTACATACTTGAATTCGTGATGAAATCAGCCATTTTTTGCCTTCTCAGATGTCTGTCGGTAATCAGACTTTTCCAGAGAATGCAATTAACCAACTTTTGGGGTAGTAATCCAATCCCTTTTGCATAGTAAAAATCTCTCTCTCTCTCTCTCTCTCTCTCTCTCTCTCTCTCTCAGGTATTAGAGTGAAGGATATGTATGCAGTGTGTGATCAGGAGATAGTAAATGAAAGCATGAGAATAGAAAATTATCCATATTCTTTATGTCTGAGCGAAAGGGAACAAAGAATAGGAAAATAGAACACCATTTTTAATTTCGGTCTGAATAGAGAGGAAGCATCAGTAACAAAAAAGACTCAGGAAATATCCTCTTGTATTTATTGACTATTTATGTACTATTTATTTTATTTACTATTTTTGTGACGGCAGTTCGTAATCTGTGAATGAATGACGTCACGGAATGACGTCAGTCACTTGCCCCCCAGCGACTCGGGGTAAACTAATCTGTGTTTTTTTTTCGTGAACGTTATTTGACATCTGATAATAACGACGGTGCTTCGTTGGATATATTGCAGTTGCTATTTGATATTATATCTTTTACTACTTATTGTTGTTGTGAATGTAATTACTTTCCATTCATACGTTGATGTGAATATTATTTCATTCTAAGGTTGACCTTGTCTAGTCTAAGCCTGTAATTGAAAAAAATATACGTATTTTTTTAAGTGCAAATTTTATTTGTTGTTTAGGTATCATTTCATAATTATTTTAAACTGTTCGTAATTTACTTATTTCATGTTTGGTAACTTCACGAGATTTGAAGTTTGTTTCGTTATTACTTTCATATATTGCGATTAAGGCCGAAATATGTAATTTTTTATTACGATATAATTACATGCAATCATTTCCATAACTCCAGGTACATATATATAAGCATTTCCATTATTTAATGCAATTATTTTATGGTAAAAATTATCTCTCTCTCTCTCTCTCTCTCTCTCTCTCTCTCTCTCTCTCTCTCTCTCTCTCTGTTTTCCAGATGTAAGTTGTATTATTATTAATGATTGTTTATGTTTAATTATAATGTTCATAAGTTGTCATTTGCATATACGTAATCTCTCTTTTCCAAGTCTTGTGTTCACATCTGTGAATACAAGTGTAAGTTGTATATTTGTAATAACGGTTGTTTATGTTTAATTATAATGTGCTTAGATTAACATGTGTGTGTGTGTGTGTAACATAATATTTATGTAAGTATGTATGCTTAATATGCCTGCATCAAGTAAAAATATGAGAATGAAAGCATGACTAATAAGACTAATACATCAAAATATATTTAAGGTTAGAGAAACGGTATGCAACAGGAAGCATGTATGCTTAATATGCCGGCATCAAGTAGAAATATGAGAATGAAAGCACGACTAATAAGAGTAATACATCAAAATATATTTAAGGTTAGAGAAACGGTATGCAACAGGAATATCAGTAAATTACCATCATAGCTCCATGAGCCTGCATCTGTATGAAGATGCAAATCTGGGTACCTGTACTTCAGCATAGACTTGCATTATAATTAAAAGTAAACAATCATTAGTAATAATACAGTTTACATCTGGAAAACAGAGAGAGAGAGAGAGAGAGAGAGAGAGAGAGAGAGAGAGAGAGAGAGAGAGAGAGAGAGAGATCATTTTTACCATAAAATATACTTTGCAATGAAGTACTTGCATTAAAAATGGAAATGCTATATATATATATATATATATATATATATATATATATATATATATATATATATATATATATATATATATACTGTATACTGTATATATATACATATATATATATATATATATATATATATATATATATATATATATATATATATATATATATATATATATACAGTATACCTGAGTTATGGAAATGACTGCATGTAATTATATCGTAATAAAAAATAAAATTTTTTCGGTCTTAATAATAATATATGAAAGTAATAACGAAACAAACTTCAAATCTCGTGAAGTTACCAAACAAGAAATAAGTAAATTACGAACAGTTTAAAATAATTATGAAATGAATATTGCTTAAAGTACTTGATGTAAAACACTGGAAAGGATGGCAATAAGTATGATGAAACTTAGATGTAAAAAATTGAGAAGGATGGTAATGAGTGTGATGAAAGCTTGCTTGTGCACGTGTGTGTACGCCTGTTTGTGCATTTAGTAATACGTATGTAATCATTTATTTTTTTATGTTGGATTGGTGTGTAACTAAGGCGCAAATGATTACTGCGTAATAGAAACCATGGCTCTTGTTAGGGTTATAACATATTTTTCAGTCGTTTTTATTGGCTAAAATGCAGTTATATCTGGCCTCATTGCTTCTTACTAATATAATGCCAGGATTCATTCTCATTCCCGAACGTCTAGAAATATGACGTCATCACTTCCAGTATCGACCCTTACTTACAGAAAACGGATAGACGGTTAGAACTCTCGCCCCGTTACAGAATTCATGAAGCTCTTGTTGTTTCTACTGGTAATGAGGAGATAAAGCAGAAAATTAAAACCGTTTTCATGAGCTGAAAGCATTAATCACCCGACTGCGAAATTCCCTTGTAATTTGGTTTTCATTACTTTTTTTTTTCCAGCGAGAGAAATGAGATTATTTTTCCATCAGCAGCGTATAAAGCTCATTACCGCGAAAATCTCCTGCCAATTAGAACTCGGCGAAACGTTGAACCTTGCTTATTTGGGAATTTTTTGTGGGCGGGTTTAATTGCGGGTGAAAAATGCCTCGTTTTGGGGTGATACCAGCGTTTCCAGTTTTATATCCCAGCCTAATTTTCTTGAAAAATTGTTCTATCCGTCTTTTTCCTTATACGATACATAACATATTTTGGGTATTATGATACAATGTAATACCATGGCCACTTGAAACTTTTCGCTTGGAAGGATTGAGTTCGAAAGTTACTTTAAAAAAAATCATGGTATTTATAGACTGTCGAGTGCTTGGAGCTAAATGGTTTTTAGTGCCAAACTTATGACTCTAAAATTTGTTTTTCAAGATATACTTGGTCATCCCATCCAAAGCAAAAATGTGCACACGAAGCTGAATATGCATATATTTTCTGTATAGATGGAAGAGTGTATACATTGATTTTTTTTTTAACGCAGTACTATTTAGTTTTCTGTAAAAGAAAACTATTGTGCCGGCTTTGTCTGTCTGTCCGCCCCAAGGTCTTAAAACTACTGAGGCTAGAGGGCTGCAAATTGTTATGTTGATCATCCACCCTCCAATCAGCAAGCATACCAAATTGCAGCCATCTAGCCTCAGTCGTTTTTATTTTATTCAAGGCTAAATTTAGCCATAATCGAGCTTCTGGCAACGATATAGGATAGGCCACCACCAGGCTTTGGGTAAAGTTTCATGGGCCGCGGCTCATGCAGCATTATGCCGAGACCACCAAAAGACAGATCTATTTTCGGTGGCCTTGATTATACACTGTAGCGGCTGTAGAGAAAACTCGATTGCGCCGAAGAAACTTCGGCGCATTTTTTTACTTGCTTTTACAGGTAGTAGAACACACGGGATTTCAGTGGTGCTTACACGAAGAGTAATTCCTTGTATTCTTATTTATTTGTCTTCAATGTTCTCAAAATTGTTGCTCTGATTTTATTGTCAGGTTTCGTAATCGGTATGATTTTATGTCCCATCCCCAGTGGTCGTTCGTTGTCACTGTGCGATATGCAGATCTATTCCTAGTTTATTTTTATGCACATCCACCCTTCAAAAACCTTCTGTGTATTAGTAAAAACTAGCTAATGGCTGCACACGGGACCGTGTACAGGATTTTTAGGCGGTTTGAAAATAAGACAATTTTTATTTTTACCGTAACTTTTACAGTGAAGGTACATAGACTAGCACACAATTGTCACAGGCTAAGGAGAAATGAATGAACAGTATATTGTTTTCTTGAAATAGAAACATTGTTCTGCTTGCATTGATGAGTGCCGTAATTTTTTTCCAGTTAAATTTTTTGTTCATGCCTTTCCAAATGCGGGGACAGGGGGTGTCAGACACCCAAATTTACCCACGCCCCCCTTGTGTAGGGCCCTGGTTGCACATCAAGTGACAGCTAAAAAGAAAACTGCACAAATAGATATGCCAGTCATTGATGTTTATTTTATGTTTGTGTAATGTATTATGCTAAACCTTTTCATCGACGTGTTACAAAAAAAAATATACATTCGTAAGCCTTATAGAACTTACCGACTAAGTTTGAATAAAAGAAATAGGATATAAGTCTCAATCTATGCATAAATTAAAGCGATGTCGAGTGGATTTGCCCACATTTCCCCATGAACAAATTATATGAAGGATGACCCACAGATTGAAAAATTTATCAACCAGAAAATCTTGACACGGGTTGAAATTTTTGTAGTGTTAGCTGAACGCGATTTCTATTCCATTGCGTGATGATTTCTCAACTGGCTTTTGAGGATAATAGATTAGGTGAGGCTAAATTTCACGGCCAGCAATATCCTTGACTCGCGTTTACCGAACAAAAATGATAATTCATGGCGGAAGTTATTTTTTCCTTTCAGAGCATCAGAATGAAAAGGGATTAATTTTCCGCTATTATTATTCAGGACTGTGTATTATTATTATTATTATTATTATTATTATTATTATTATTATTATTATTATTATTATTATTATTATTATTATTATTCACAAGAACTCTCTATTTTTAAGGAACCTGTGTACTTATTATTATTATTATTATTATTATTATTATTTTTATTATTATTATTATTATATTATTATTATCATTATTATGATTATTATTATTATTATTATTATTATTATTATTATTATTATTCCCAAGTACTATGTATTCTAAAGGAACCCTGCTAAAAGGCCATGACCTCGCCTCTGTAATTGGAATGACCTTACTCGTGAAAAGAAAGAACCGAGTGAACAAGAAGAAACAGAGAACAAGTAAAAAAATGCGCCGAAGTTTCTTCGGCGCCATTGAGTTTTCTGTACAGCAGCTACAACGTATAATCAAGGCCACCGAAAATAGCTCTATCTTTCGGTGGTCTCAGTATAATGCTGCATGAGCCGCTACCCATGAAACTTTAACCATGGCCCGGTGGCGGCCTTTCTTATATCGTCGCCAGAAGCACGATTATGGCTAACTTTAACCTTAATAAAATAAAAACTACTGAGTCTAGAGGGCTGCAATTTGGTATGTTTGATGACTGGAGGGTGGATGATCAACATACCAATTTGCAGCCCTCTAGCCTCAGTAGTTTTTAAGATCTGAGGGCGGACAGACAGACAAAGCCGGCACAATAGCTTTCTTTTACAGAAAACTAAAAATGGTTGCTGGTAAAAAAATAAAGTAAAGTTAAGTCTAAAAGATATTTGCCGTCGGGTCGGAGATTAAATGAAATGGGAGTAAGAGCGAAGATAATTTCCTCGTCGTGTATTGCTGTCAAGAAAACGGTCTTAATTAAATACACATGTAACGGATGAAGATAAAAAGCTTAATAAAGTGCAAGGTTGGAAGGTATTAGGCTCCAGTGGAGGGGACTGATATACCTTAGTCGTAGAGTGAGGATGCCAGGTTGAATTCATCTGGAAAACGGAACAAATATGCTTCTATATAAATGTACAAGCTTATTCATTTAGTGTATACCTAAGTTTTTGTCCATTTTAAGTACGTACGATTTATATAGAGATATGCTCATCAGCAAAAGTTCAGAATTAACCAAATTTAATCTTACTAAGTAAGTATACCTTAGTTTTACCAGACCACTGAGCTGATTAACAGCTCTCCTAGGGCTGGCCCGAAGGATTAGACTTATTTAACGTGGCTAAGAACCAACTGGTTACTTAGCAACGGGACCTACAGCTTATTGTGGAATCCGAACCACATTATAGCGAGAAATGAATTTCTATCACCAGAAACAAATTCCTCTAACTCTTCATTAGCCGGTCGGAGAGTCGAACTCGGGCCTAACGAGTGCAAGGCCACAACTCTACCGACTCTCCTAAGGAAGAGCTAGTTAATCTTACTGTATATACTCATTTCTTAGTTATAAAATTGAAAATAATTTCCATGCCTGTCCTTCCCACTATTTATAATGCTTTACTTTGGCACACTCCAACACTTAGGGAAGTCTATGGACTCATAAACTTTAACAGGGGAATTGAAGTTTAAATGTAATATTTTTTTTATTTCCTTTGGGTAGTAAGTTTGTAAGTTCCACTTCTATTACTCTGCCCTTTTTTTTACCTTATCATATCACAGATACTCTGAAGATGATAACAGGAGCTATCGGAAAGCAAACTGTAGTATTTTATTAATTGTTCTTTAAAACTTTGCATGTTAGAAACATATCTCATTTAATGGGTCTTTTCCTCCTGTTATTATTATAATTTATTATTAACTTTAATATACATTCTTATGAAAAAGGCAATACTGAATAAACACGCTTTGCATGATTAAGAGAGAGAGAGAGAGAGAGAGAGAGGATGCGGCTTTAAGCTTCAACAGTGTCTCACTTTACTTTCGCCTGACTTTAGAAAAGTGATACTTTAACTTGTTCTTTAACTTTTTAGCTCACCTGAGCTGAAAAGGTGATCAGCTTTTCTGATCGAGATTAATCAGTCAGTCGTCTGCATGTCAGTGTAAAAGTTTGTCTGGAGTAAACTTTCGCCCTTTAGGCTTCCCCTTCAGAACCAATGGATCTTTTGATAGAAGGGAAGATAATTAAGAATTAGTGAAAATAGGGCGGTTTCATTTGAAAATATTTTTTTTAAGAATCACTTGTCTACAAATGGCAAACTATACTTTTAAGATTCCTGATGAAATGTATTTTCAAGTTTGGTCAGATCATGACCCATCCTAACCTTGGGTCATGATTTGACCAAACTTGAAAATACATTTCATCAGGACTCTTAAAAGTATGGTTTGCCATTTGTAGACAAGTAATTCTTAAAAAGAACGTGGGTTTAATTCTTACGTGGGAATACGTAGCTTAAATTCAAATACGTTCAAAGCATGACCACACGGCCCAGTGTGGGGTCACAATAGGCATCCAGACTTTTACATAAGAATATATGGTAACAATATTAATAACTCTGTTGCAAATGCAGCTAGGTCTCAGGTGTCTACTATGACCCACGGGTCTCTTATTTTATTATATCTCATTATCATTCGCTTGCTTTCCATGTCTCGAGTGTAGAGCACAAAATCAAGGTATCCTCTTTATGGCTTAAAAAGTGGCGGTCACATTCAAACAGCTCTTGAGATCAATGCCCGAATAGACCTGTAAATTTATGAAGCTGTGAATTGGGTCTTTTGTGAACTATTTCCGGAAACTTGCACTTCTTGTGACCATCCCTTTCACTTTTATGCACCTGTAAACTCATTCTCATTTTAGCGAGAGGACAAAAAATCCTTCGTTGATTAATCTCCTTCACGTAAAGACATTTCAGATTCAGGAAATTCTAAATATATATATATAAAAAAGTTAATTATTCAGCGCTCTCTTTACTCCAGTGTCTGCAAAGGAATGGAGAGGTGAGGGAGTGAAACTGATTATTTAATGGGAATAGTTGGGGAAAAGGAAATTCAATTCTAAACCCTTCATCAAAGAAAATTGCAATTTTACATTCGTCGTATTGCAACAGAATATCCTTAATCCCATTCGACTGTTTGATGTGATGAAACATTCTCACGGACTGGACATGTTCTTATCTCTAATTTGCCTTTTTCATTTATTCCTTGTCTTCCTGTAAAACCTATATTTCGTGATTCTGCTCTTTGTTATTATCTAGAATGGAACGAGATGATCCAGATTCTAAGGGAAAGACTGATATTCCTGATGACTTTCTTCCTATCAGTCAAATACCTTCGGGTTTGCAGTATTTCAATAGTGATTAGCTTGCTTACCTTCTCTGAAGGAGTTAATGTCTATGTATACCTTCAAACCATCGAAATTTTTGAGGGACTCTGCATGATCAGAATCACATTGCAAGAAATTCTCCAACATTTAAATTTTGTAGAACAACTTGGGTTCTAATGGAATTCTTTTAGAAGGCCGACGCAAAATATTTTGTTGGAAATCTGAGTCTACAATATTAAGATCAGGATACAGACATTCTAAAGAATATTCGAGTTGTTTTTTTGTAATCAGTTTCATATTTCCATCTCTCTGTCTCCATTCTTAATATGTATTTTTGTGTTGTATGACATTTATCTCTTAAATTTCAGGGTTTCATTAGGTAGGCCTCATTCACCTTGAACTATTTCAAATTCGCACTCCTAATTTATATCTATTTTTCCAGTGTTTTTCCCTCATCATATTTACAAGCAGAAGTCATTTGTTCTTTTGTAATGTGTTTCCTCAGATTAAAATTTTCCTCTCATATTTTCATATTGACTTTGAATATCCTTAATTATAATCCAACACTCTGAGTCTTTGCATTCAGTCCTTTAGTAAAATACTTTTTTCTTTAATTCTACCCGTATGATATTTTTATTAATATTTCACTTGTATGATATTTTTATCACAATATTTCACTTTAGTTGTTATCACTGCAGGTATATCGTAATTATTACTTGCATACTTTTAATAATAAAGCCTTGGGATTTTAGTAACCTTAACGTCCCAAGTATCATAATTCCCTCATTATCACTTCGTGTTAGTCATATATTTCAGTCCGTAGTGCATAAGCATTTAGCTCGGTGAGCAATACTTCAAAGTTAATGCTTTTAATGTTACATTCATTATCAGCATCCATTCGTCATTCTCCTCTTTTCATTAATAAAATCTTCTTTGTCCTATTTCTAGGAACAGGATCGTTCGTTGTATAAATACAGACATAACAATACCAACCATTTTTAATCTTGATGTGGGTAGTCTCAATCTTCTTCTCTCTTTTTTTTTATGCTAATGAGGCCTGTAGGGGCTAATTTAGTGTCTGGAAGAAAAGAGTGAAAATAATGAAGTATGGTTATTAATGCACTCCCTTCTGTGTGATGACAGTCTCGTTTCCCAAATGAAGATGAATTTATCTTATGACAATGGAAGCAAAGAGCATCTGCAATAGGACGAAAATTTAAGACAAGTATGGAAGCAGTCCTTCACATTATTTATTTATCTTTTTCTTTGGTGTGTGATTTTTCACCCTCTTGGTTTGTAGTTCCAGCTCGTAGATTTTATACATTGTTTTAGTTTCATACCTTCAACCAAAGTCTTGATGGCCTTTTCATCAAAACTTCTCTTCATAATTCAAGTTTCATTGTCCTTGTTTTTTTTTTAGTTTATATCAACAATATTCAGTGCCAGAGTTTCATCATCTGTTTCTTTATTGTTTGTATCTTCAGAGTTTTTAAAATTGTAATAATGATGGCACGTTTTGATGTCTACAGGACCTTGTATTATAGCCATATTCACCCATTCATTTTCATACTTTTTCCTCTTATTTTCGACTAGAATCCGTGTCTTGCATTACAGGCAGTGAGGACTTGGCATTGTGTTGTCATCTTTGGTTTGCATTTTGACATTCATAAACATCAGTCTGATATTTTCAATGATAATCCATTCGTGTCATGTCTCTAATATGAAATTCCTCAGTCTTATTGGCAGTTATGACCCCTAGGATATCTTTTTTCAACAATTTTTGTCTTCATCCTGCGTTACTCGTAGTGATTCGTCATATTCAGCCTTCACCTTAGTGTGTCAATCACTCGTTCTTTGAGCCTTGGCTTCATTGTCATGCGTAGCTGCTCACACCACCATAAAGGTGTTTTAGAAGTGCTTTATCACTGTTTGTTTTTGTTTTAGATTAGTTTCTTAACCCCATACTCGGGTCCAAACAGAGGTTACCAAATTCCTATTTTTTAGCCATTATGTCTTAAATTTATATTTCCAGTTCTTTCATCAGGCATAAGTCTAATCCTAATCCTTCCTCATTCTTGAACTCAACGTCCAGCGTTGCGTGATTTAATCCTCACTCAGTCTGACTCTCTTCAAGATCTCTTTCCACGATCTTCTTTTTTTCTTGCACTGGCCTCTATTGCATTTTATAAGGCTGTGACAACCTCTGTTTCATTTTATCAAGCTGCGACAACCTCTATTTCATTTTATCAGGCTGTGGCAACCTCTATTTCACTTCATCAGGCTGTGATAACCTCTATTTCATTTCATCAAGCTGTGACAACCTCTATTTCATTTTATCAAGTTGTGACAATCTCTATTTCATTTTATCAAGCTGTGATAACCTCTGTTTCATTTTATCAAGCCGTGACAACCTCTGTTTCATTTTATCAAGCTGTGACAACCTCTAAATCATTTTATCTAGCTTTGGCAACCCCTATTGCATTTTATCAAGGTGTGATAACCTCTATTTCATTTTATCAAGCTGTGACAACCTCTATTTCATTTTATCAAGCTGTGACAACCTATATTTCATTTTATCAAGCTGTGACAACCTCTGTTTCATTTTATCTAGCTTTGGCAACCCCTATTTCATTTTATCAAGGTGTGACAACCTCTATTTCATTTTATCAAGATGTGACAACCTGTATTTCATTTTATCAAGTTGTGTGGCCAGCTTCAAATTTTAATCCACAGACAACAAGAGTTCATGCTTGCAACACCTGTCGAGACTCTTCTGGTAACGAATCCAAAGACGTGCTTTGGTCGTGTGATTTTTCTGTTCTTGGATTTTTGCCTCGTTATCCCAAGCTTCACTCAAGAAGTTACACTTAACACGTTCCTGTTTTTAGGATTGCCTTTCCATGTGCGGTTTATTCTGTCCTTTATCAGACGTTGTTCTTGGGAACACACTCATTTGAGATTTAGGTATCTTATTTTCTCTTCTTGTGGAGGTGGTGCCTGTCTTAAGGTTTGCGGGGCGGGAGGGGGCGGAGGGGAAGGGGGGGGATATGTTGCTCTTTAATTGGATCTTCTGCAAGACTTTCATCTCCCTTTTTTTATTATTTTTTACCTTTTGCAAATTGAAAGAGAGGGTTACCTCTTTCTTTGTTTCTCTTCACTTGTTTTGTTTGTAGGTTAAAGAATGTCGATTGCTTTTCACATTTTTGGTTTTAGTTTACTTTAAAGAATAATTTTGATCGAATCTGAATGTTTTGATACGTATTCGAATGTCACCAAGTCTTTGTAATTATTTGATTTATGGGAATATTACTGCGTCTTCAGCCAGTCTTGGTGAATTTAATGTCATAATCAAGGACAATTATGAATGGCTTATTTTTCTTATTAATTCACCAGATTGCAATATTTGTAACTGGGGAGTGCGTCACCTACAGGATTTAGTATGGAGTTGTGGAGTTTATGCATTTATATCCACCAAAACTTCATTGCTGTGTGATTTGCTGAGAATGCATTTAGTCCCTCACACACACACACACACACGCATACACACACACACACATATATATATATATATACATATTTAAATATATATATATATATATATATATATATATATATATATATATATATATATATATATATATATATATATATATATATATATATATATATATACATATACACACACACATACTGTACATAGATACATACATACAGTGACCCCTCTGATTGAAGGACGGCTTAATTCCATCTATATACTTCTCAGGCATCACAACAATATCAGCGCCCCCCATCCATCATGACTGCCATTTGAGCTTAGCGCTTTTTTCTTTCCTCGGGCAGTGTAAAATTGGTTTGCATGCTAGGAACTCATTAGTGGCATAATTTTAAAGTTGAATAGCTGCAATTGTTGTTGCCTGTTCAAAAAAAGGCGAGGTAACAAAATAATGAGGAGTTGAAGTTACCCGACCTATATAACTTTTTTCCCCTTGCAAAACTACGGTGTATTGCCATTCGAGTGATGTACATAGTTTATTGCTATTTATGCTATTCATTAAGCAGTAAAGTGTGTCACCGTAGTTTTCGACGGTGTGGTCATACCGTATGTATATATTAAAAGTTAGTTTCATATTTTTTATACGCATTTGTATTCAATTATTCCACGGTACCAAGTTGCACTGTTAACCTTACATGTTTTTTTTTTTTTTTGTCTACCTCTGTTTACCTTTAGGACTAGCTGAACCTGAAGAAGTAATGTATAAATGTACTTGATGAATTATAAATAGGGTGAAGATGCAGAATGGTTGAAATTTTGCTATCATTTTTGACCCGCAAATGTACACTGGAACTCTGAAAATTTCTGGTCATATTATAATCAGCGATAAGCTCTTGTGCATACTCAAACATCCTTAACAATATGGAAATATTTATTGACATATAGATAATCTGTATATAATTGTACATCCAATTGATTTATCACAACATCAACAAATTTTTTTTTCTTGATATAACAATAAATATATGTATTCATTCGTAACATGAATCACCATTTAAACAGTTAATTTTGATCAGGAAACAGCCAACATGTTATAGGAGGTATATGCAATAATGACACATCGTAAGACATCGAAACAGGTTGGAATATTTAGCAGCGTCCTTAAGATGTATATATAATATATAATGATTGGGTAATGTTCGTCGTTAGCCTTTTGAGTAATTATGGTCCGTCGCCATTATTCGCGTTCATTTA
Organism: Macrobrachium rosenbergii; assembly: GCF_040412425.1. NCBI lineage: Eukaryota > Metazoa > Arthropoda > Malacostraca > Decapoda > Palaemonidae > Macrobrachium > Macrobrachium rosenbergii. Next base: position 27,536,538 of record NC_089757.1, on the reverse strand, counting down.
TTACAACGGTCAATTTATTTATGTCTTTCTCATGTTAAAATTTCGGATTGAAAGGCCGAGTGCAATTACAGTTTGCCATTAGTCCAACCTTAATTAAAGTGGTCGTTTTTCATCCAGCATGCAATTAACTATTTAGCCTCTGTGTCGAGAAATCTATTATTTCTCACACACACATACACACACACACTATATATATATATATATATATATATATATATATATATATATATATATATATATATATATATATATATATATATATATATATATATATTAATATGTTATATGTGTGTGTGTGATGAGTTGGTGTATAGAATTATTACAGAGTTTAATTTAGGAAGAGACAAATTCAACCGGAGATAAAATGTTTGAATTTTATAGATTTTTATTCTTTTATTATCGCAGGTACATGTCTGTGATTTCCCTTTTTTTCTTTATGGATATTCCCTGTGCGTAAATGCCCTTAGTTTTTTCAATGACCCATCTGTCTTGTGAGACAGAGGCGGGTTCACCCAAAATGATTACCCTGGTAGACTAGACTCTGGAGTATTTGATTACAGCATAGTTTAATGGAAATATTGAGGAATAATCGGAATATACTACAGATAAAAGTTTGTCAAAGAACAGGAGATGTATTCAAGAATAACGCTTCATTCTTCTTTTTTTCCTATGGTGGTACTTTTACCTGTTACTAGACATTTAAGATCTGCAAACGCATCATTTTCGTCAACACATGTCCGAAAGTTATCAGACTGACAGAGATACTCGCATTAAACCATACCTAGCCTCCATTGATATATACCCTTTTAAAATACTTTTGATGTTATCACACCAGGCTGATTTTTGTACTCAGGCTCTCACAAAACAGCACCGTCTTTACGTTTTCTCTGACAACTAGAATTTCAGAATTTCCATTTTCATTAACAACGATTGTTTCAGCATTGCCGTTTTCTTCCTCTTCTTGGACTTCCGAGTCTTCCTTTTCTATGGTGTCAGGTTGATCTTCAGTGTTGGCTTCTCCTGATGATTTGGCCTCTTCAGGTATAACCTCTTTGGTAGAACTTCTCGGTGACCTTGAAGGACTCTCTGGAGGAGTGTCGTGGTCATCTGTTTCGTGAGGAACGTCTGAAAGTAGTTTTTCCATCTCGGCAACTATCTTTTCCTGTTCCTTCAGTTGGCTGTTGTACTTCAAACAGCCTCTTGTTGGTTTCTCCTCCTGGATGCGGGTGAATACCTGCCTCTCGTTATCTAAGAGCCTCTTGCCCTCTACAGAACATCCTTTCTCCTCACTTCGACACCTCCTCGTTTCCATATGTCTCTCAACACTACCCTCCTTTACACGGCTGTTGTGCCTGCTGGAATGGTATGGAGAGTTTCCAGAGATACTGGAATAATTATACGTTCCCGCAAAGCTACTCTGGCGCCCATAACGGGCCATGCTGGGTCTAGGCAGGGGATGGTCTACTAGAGGGAGGTCAACTTTACAGTGGCCGAGGGTCTGCTTTTAGCTGAATTAGCATCAACGGACGTGAGGACGCGCTGCGACCATTAGACATTGATGTACCTGGAAACAGAGGGATGCATTAGCCGTAGTTTTTCAAGAGGTGCAGTAACTATGTTTCGTATTTAACCTCTAATCACTTCAAACTTAATATGTTGGATAAAGTTGATTTGAAAATATCAAACACATCTTAATTGTCTTACCTATATCTAGATTTGTGTGTTAGTTTTACAGTCAGGTGTTTAGTACATTGTCTGGAAATGAGTTGTTATTTTGTCAGTTCATAAGAAAAATGCTGTGTCTCTCAAAGGTATTTGAACCCCTAAACTAGAAATAAAGTGGTTCATGATTGATTGAGAAACAGCCAAAAGAACTAAGCATAGAATAATTTTAAACAGCTATTGATGTAAATATAACAATTTTGAATAAATTTGGTGGCGCTTAGTCAATATCCGTGCAAAAGCCAATCCTGATGGAACCACCAGAAATTAAAAGCAAATCTCTGCTTATACAGAGAAAGATAGAGTAATCTATATTCTCGAAATGAGTGGTGTGAAATGATGAGACCGGTTGGTCAACGCATCCTCAGTATCCTCATAGGATGAGTGTGGGGACATCTGCAGCTGTTAAGAGCAGTGCCTGGAGTATTATGTATAAAACAGGCTAGATCATTCATGACACTTTCAATAAGCTCATCGTCTTACCCGTCGTGTTAAAAGTGGACTGTCTGCTAAGCTGCCTTCGTCGATCATTACACAGCAGTTTGACGAAGGCTTCCCTAAATTTGGTTGACGTCAGGTTGTAGAGGATAGGATTGACTGCAGAATTGGCGAAGAGCATTGCCCTGGCACTGTACAGCATGCTGTAAAAGGACACGGGAAGGCATAAGATCTCTATTTCAATTATATTGCAAATGCTGTCCGCTTGGTTTGGGAACAAGATGAGTACAGTCTCTGAAAATTAGCCTTTTGCCACATCAAGGCTTCATAACTTCCAATAACCCATACAAAATTCAAAATATACATCTCAAGTATTGCAAATTTAAGCCAGTGGTTTATATTATTAACAAACTAGATGTTTTAATTGCTCATATTTGCAAGAGCAATTTAATCGGTACAGATGATCCGAAAGAAACCACACATTGCACCAACAAATTCAGATTTTGGGGAACTTACCAATAATACTTGAAGACTCCCGCAGCTTCAATAACTTCTTTAGGATTCCACACTATCCAAAGGGTAAACACTCGAAAAGGGAAGAGGCTTATGAAGAAGAAGATAGTGACTGTTGCCAACATCACAACCACCTGTTGACATATACGACCTCAGTATAGATAATGAGCCCTAGTTCTATAAAACTTAAAGTTTCCTTGTAACTGAATTTCATCTTGTTTTTTTCAAGTTTGTGACCTTTATGAAATTAGTATGCTAATGATATTTTAATTTTTTTGATCTGCTTGTATGTATACAACTTTTTGTTGAAGAAAAGTAGTCTAGAATAATGCTGCTATAATTTTGTGTTTTTTATAGTTGGCCTCCCAGAACTAATTGATTCAGAGAACTTTCAATGATGTGACAGTCATGATTTCTCTTAATCACTGATTCGATTATGTTCAGGATATTTTTCTATAGAAAAAATAATTTTGTAATGAAACTTAACATTTAAAAAAAAACATAAAAAATTTATTATGATTATTTTGAAAGTGTGTGGACTTAAGTTACAAAATTTGATACTGGACTTGTTTTCAGTATCTGTATTACACTAATTCTTTACTGAGTACAAAGCAAGCACAGAGTTTCAACACGTGACCATCTTACTTGTTTCCTAGCTTTCATATTTGGAAGATCAATCTTGTGGTTCTGAAGGGCAGCTGAAGTGGAATCCTGCATGAGGCTTCTGCCTATGATGAGGTACAGGAGGACGAGGAGAACCAGAGGAACGAAGAAGAAAATGGCTGTGACCAGATTTATGTACAGACACGCCCAGAAAGTTGTCATGTCGGTGATGCAGACCAGAACCTTGGACCCGTCCTTGTAGTTGGCGAATCCGTGCCAGCTTAGGATCAGCATTGGGCTGGAAAAGAAATGACGAGTTAATGGAAGAAGTGAAGGCGTCATTACCCACTGATAGATATAGTGTCCTTCAGATTGAAATTATAATTTTGTAAATAAAGATAAGTAAGATTAATGAAACGTGCAGGTAAATAAAATCAGTTATTCTATTTCAACCACCATTTATTTCTTCCAGGATGTCTCGAAAAGGCTTCAAACCTTACGTCTTCCTTCATTTAATGTTAAGTGCTTTACTTGATTTGAGTGTTCACATGATAGATATATGCATGTGAAAGTCAGTAAATATTGACAAACGTGCATAAAAAATGCAATAAGTGTTTGCAAAAATATAACGGGATATGAGAACAATTTAGCGTGGGAAAGAGGTGCATGACGTACACTTTTTTTTCCCCCCTGGATGTCAACAACATCGTGGGATCTTTCCATTTATTCTAAACAATGGTAGTTACAATATAAACTGTCATCGGAAGATATCCTGCTCGTCTTCATTCAGTAATGTCCTTCCGCTATTGCCTCAAGGGTCAAGAACAAATTATTTGTTATTACAGTTAGATTACTGAGCAGTCTTTCTAGCAAAGTTAAGGATTTTGAGACTTGTGAATGCAAGAGACGCTGAAATGCTAATTATAAATGTATTGCAGTTTTGTTTAGTTGCCCTGACTTAATTGTCAATGATCTGTTTATGTACATCCAGTTTATGTGTTTGAGCGACTTATCTTTTATTAGATGTTAATTTGCGTTTTGCTCTACATCACTTGGATATTTTTTGCTTTACTCCACAAACAAGCATTCTGTTCTGTGTAAGTTTCTTTACAGGTTGATGACCTTTTAGATTCATTCCATAAATGTAATCCCCAAATTATATGATTAAAGAACCAAACCCATATGGGTAACGAGCCTTCGAAAAGACGGGGCTAAGAGAAAAAGTGGTGACCATATTGTTCTGTCGGTCCATCATAGGGACGCGGCAAAGGTCAACTGAAATTATTTTACGGGTGTATACAGTAGTATACCTTGGGAGTATGACGAAGGGGAATCACATTATTCATATGAGTGTGCCCATCAGCCATAGGGACGTGGCGAAGGGAAACTACAGTGACCATATTGGTATAGCAAGATGCCCTGGGATGTGGCCGAAGGAAACTGTTGCGAACATACTCTTCACCTTCGGGGATGGTAAGCAGTCTAGGAATCACTACTGAAGTACTGGGAACCAGTCGGTATTTGAGTGATAGGAAGTAGGTCGCCAGGAATATCATTCTGCCCTTAATATTCAGATGGTCTCGTTTCAACCAGGATCGTTACAAGGCACTAAATCGTAAATCTAGGTTTTACTGGTTAATAAGGAATAAAGGAAAAAAAAGGCAGAATTATTTCACGGGAAATAACATGGAAATTTTTCTGTCCGAGGGAATATTTCATATTAAATGGTGGGATGGGATAAAGGAAATTCCGCTACAATACGGTGAAAGTAAAAATGCAATTTTCTTTGATGAAAGGATTTAGGAAAGAATTTCCATTTACACTTTATTTCCATTTAATAATCATTTCCACTCCCTCACCTCTCCATTCCTTTGCAGACGGTGGTACAAAGGGCGTCGCATGATCTAACGCAATTTTTTTTTTTTTTTTTTTTATATTCTGAATATTTTGAATCTGAATTATCTTTACATGTTGCTTTTATATCTGGTGACGATCGGTTGCGAGATTTTAAATATGTATTTTGTTTCGATTAATAAATGAATAAGCTTCAGAGAATGGGTTTTAACATTCATATGTCTATAAAATTTTGCAATCAGTGTTTTTGCTTTGTTTTTTTCATTTGACTTCTCTGGAACTCAGAAATGATCCTTTGCCAAGTATTTCCGCACTTTATCAGATCTCAAAAACTACTGAGGCTAGAGAGGGCTCCAAATTGGTACGTTGATCATCCATCCTCCAATCATCAAACATACCAAATTGCGGCCCTCTAGCCTGAGTAGTTTTTTATTTTATTTAAGGTTAAAGTTAGCCATAATCGTGCTTCTGGCAACGATATAGGACAGGCTACCACCGGGCAGTGGCTGAGTTTCGTGGGCCGCGGCTCATACAGCATTATACCGAGACCACCGAAAGATAGATCTGCTTTCGGTGGCCTTGATTATACGCTTAGCGGCTGTACAGAAAACTCGATTGCGCCGAAGAAACTTCGATGCATTTTTAACTTGTTTGTCTTCTTGCCAATATAAGAAAGATTTTACCGATGCTCAAATGTTTATGGAATGGTAACAAGAAATGTTTGTTCTTTGAAATAATTCACAAACGACGTGATTACTTTTTCAGAATTAGAACTGGGCTGAAACATTTTTTTTATTTAATTAGAAATTCTAAAAGGAGTGTGTATAGGTAAATCCATACACACGCGTGGGACCTAGTCATAGCTGAGATTCTCAACCGTAAATATATGACACTGTTCGCTGCTTAAATTTAGGTTTTTGTGGACATTGCTCTCCAGAGCTTCTTGCACCATTTGGTATGTGTCTCTACACATAAGATAAAAAAAGCAAACGGTTGATAATGAGATATAAAATAAGAGCCCCAAACACGCCGGTACTCACCTGGGCCACCAGCTGTCCCACCAGCTGTATTTCCAAGTTTATGGCTAAGGTTTGTCGTAAGTTTTCGTACGTTAAATTTTGGGCCCCTATCGTGGCCCTACCCCAGGGCCTGGGGTCAATGTTTGAACAAACTTGAAAATGTACTTCATGAGGCGTAGCCTTTCTGTTCTTAAGGGTAAGATTTTCAGGGATATTTCCTATACATTCCTATAAAAGACTTAGGACCACTATGTTGGCCCCATCCTAATACCTGGGTCATGATTTGAACAAACTTTGAAAATACATTTCCTCAGGAATCCGAAACGTTGGGTTTGCCATTTCTAGGCGAGTAGTTCCATAGAATATCGGGGGGTTAGTGCCGTCAGTGCACCCCATGTGGTGCACTGTAGGAATTACTTAAGGTTCTTTGCAGAGTACTTTCGTCCCCTAGCTGCAACCCCTTTCATTCCTTTTACTGTACCTCCATTCATATTATTTTTCTTCCAGGCTACCCTCCATCCTCTCCTAACAGTTGTTTCATAGTGCAGCTGCGAGGTTCTCCTGTTACACCTTTAAAACCTTTCTACTCGCAATTTCCGTTTCAACGCTGAATGACCTCATAGGTCCCATCGCTTGGCCTTTGGCCAGAATTGTATATTCCATTCTATGGAATATCTTCATATGAAACCCCCACGTTTTCAGTAATTCAGAATAATCTCCCTTTGCAATGGGTGCCATCCACAATTCGAACATACTTTAATCCCCTTTATCGAAGGATCCATTGGTTCTGAAGAAGAAGTCGAAAGTGTGAAAAGTTTAACGCCAAACAAACTTTCGCACTGGAATACAGACGAAAGACGGACTAACTTCGGTCAGAAAAGCTTACTCGCTTTCAGCTCAGGTGAGCTAAAAAGTTTAACAGCGAGTCAAAATACCACCTTTTTAAAGTGAGGCGAAACTGAAGTGAGGAACACTGTTGAGGCTTAAAGTTGCATCGCCACTCTCTCTCTCTCTCTCTCTCTCTCTATCTCTCTCTCTCTCTCTCTCTCTCTCTCTCTCTCTAATCAAGCAATGCATGTTCATGCACTGCTGCCTTGTTTCATAAGAATCCATGTTTATAATAATAGTAATAATAATAATAATAATAATAATAATAATAATAATAATAATAATAATAATAATAATAATAATAATAAGAGAAAAAGGTCCATTAAGTGAATGTTTCTAATTTCTTCTTGTTTTTGTATATTTTCACTAAAGTACAATTTACAAAATATTACTCACAGCTTACGATAGATCCAACTCTCTCTCTCTCTCTCTCTCTCTCTCTCTCTCTCTCTCTCTTTCTCTTAAGAAAAGTTTTCCTGTTTTTGTCATTTGAAAAGGCTAGTTTCTTAGTAAAGATAATTTTTTGAAGCAGGAAGTCAAATATTTTGAGTTGCAAATGTCCATGAAATAAATGGCTTAGATGTTAGGAGTTATTAGTGAATAATAGAAACGGTAAATTTGCTGATTATATGAAGAAAACAGCTCCGTATTCCAGTCGACCTAACTTGCGATATATCCACTGGCAAAGAAACAGCAGTAGGTTAGGATATATTGAATTATTTTAAATAAACCTATGAAAAATTCCTTTACTTGGGAAACGCTTTCCCTTGTCAGAAATAAAAATTCTTCCCTATTCCCATTTCGGTTCCCCTCTTTTTTTTTTTGTTTTTTTTTGTTTTTTATTATTGAGACTGATGTCCATGTATTTTTCATTCCCTCTACAACCATGTTTTAATTTCATTTCGAAAATTTATGAAGAACTGCAAAATATGGCTCATCTTTTTCCTTCATCTCACTAATATCAGATCAGTTCTGGATTACCATTCCCTCTCTCTCTCTCTCTCTCTCTCTCTCTCTCTCTCTCTCTCTCTGTCTGTAACAAACACAAACAAATCTAATCCCCCACACCAAAAAACGGCAGTTAGAATTGGCATTACAAATGGAATGAATGATTCCCATTGGCCCTGATATCGTTAACCTAGTTTGAAAGCAACGTTGGGTAAGTTCATTTTGCAAGGGAATATAGTTATTTGCGGGTAAATTGCCCCCTAGTTTTTTTTTTTTTTTGCTTTCGTTTAATGTCAAAAGAAATGAAAGGATATATGATGATTTATGACCGCACTATTCGAAGTCATGTTATTGCTTAAAAGATTCGCTAAAGAACGGTGCCTAAATTTTTCGTTCGACCCAGTGACACTATGTACCTGTTTCGTGACGTCAGAGTATTCGCATTTTAAAGCTAGACCTTCATGTATTTAATTAACAGTCATCTTTCGCCACGCATTTCATAATGGGTTTTCATTCTGTCAACCTTAGTCTGTCCTTCATTTATTTTTTTTTTATGTAAATGATGCAGGCATTTTGGCATGATTGACACTTGACTTCTTGCTCTTATTAATTCAATTAATGTATTTTTTTTAACATGTCTGAATTTGCCTTCGCTGTAAGAAAGAATAATGAAAAATACATATTATATTATCCACGAAATACACAGGTAAAGAATTCCACATTCTGGGATTGAATGAAAAAAGTTGAATTGAATACAATAGTTGACTTTTGTATCTCAGCTTCCATACACAACATATGTGGTTTTATGTGGCCAAACGCATACCACGAATACAAGATATAAAATCAATATCTCATGAGAAAATTGCAAGAACAATCTCTAAAATAATATGGATAAAACAAGCAATAGATAACGCACCTTAGGTGAAAGGGCTTTATCCTCCCTCTTCGGAAAGGCCCCGTAAGGGGGTAGTGCCGTCAATGCGCCTCATGCAGTGCACTGTAGGCATTACTTAAGGTTCTTTGCAGCGTGCCCTCGGCCCTAGCTGCATCCCCTTTCATTCCTTTTAATGTACCTCCGTTCATATTCTCTTTCTTCCATCTTACTTTCCATCCTCTCCTAACAATCATTTCATTGTGCAAGTGCGAGGTTTTCCTCCTGTTACACCTCTAAAACCTTTCTATTCTCAATTTTCCTTTCAGCGCTGAATGACCTCATAGGTCCCAGTGCTTGGTCTTTGGCCAAAATTCTATATTCCATTCCGTTACATTCCATTCTTCATAAAGTACGTCATTTGACTTTTTCTTGTTGTGATGCAAGCCATTCCTGTAACCTACAGACAGGTTTTTATTGAACTTTGGGAATCTTTTTATCTTGTTATTTTTTTTTTATTTTTTTTTTTTTTGCATGTCGATATATTTATTTTCATAGCCTTACGTTGGACATTCTCGAGTTCATACTAGTTAGCCTGGCAAATTTGACCATTAATGCAAATTTTTTTCTTCGGAATTCTGGTACAGAATTTATTTAGAATTTTGTGAAGATATATTTTGGTATCGATGTTAAATTTTAGTAACTTGAATTCTAGTATGAATGAATAATTTCTGATGATGATTTCGAATATCGATATAATTTTTGCAAATCGTCAATGGACGTTAGAATGTCAAAGTATAAATTTAGGTTATGGTGTCGCATATTGGCACATTTAACTCACTTATTGTTATCAGTGTTGAGTTTTAATGTCTATTGATAATGTAGTTAATAATGATGTGATTATTAGACTTTGCTATTGATGTAAAATTCTGGTATCGATTGATTGCAGGGCCAGTGGCCTGGTTTCGCTAAATGTAACAGTCAGATTTCCACCTAACTTCGTTGATGTTCGAATTGATTATAATTATAAACCGTTTGATTTAATTACATAAAACTATTGCCATTGAAAACGAAAAATCATTACGGCATTTGTTAAATCATTCATTGCACTAGAGGAGGCTTAGCAGTGTTACGGATGTGATATTGCTTACTGATTTATTCAGACAACAAACATACAGGTCAAGGTATCTTGCGAGCGGAAATGTAGCGCCTGACATCTGGCAGGTAAAAACAGAGATTGAACACAATCACTTGTGTTTGTTGGCAGGTGGAAATACACATATAAATCGGTACATGATACAGGACTGAAGTGAATATACATACGGATGAGAAGCTGACAGTGCAATGCATATTATGATGATGACAATACGTTGAATATGACAATAACAGTAAAGAAGATACATGTACAAAAGGTGCGTGTTTCTTTCGTCCGCGCGTTGTTGCAGGATTATTGGCCGGTAGGATGAAGATGTGTAGGGCCCACGTATGGACCCTACACTATAACTGTGCCTTAAGGTAATTATTATAAAGACGATAATGTTAATGTGGCAGTATGAAGAGCTGCGTAGTGTGCAGAGCTTTGTGCGAAGTTATTGTGCATCAGCCAACGAAGTTCAACGCCGGCTACGTTTTAATCGTATCGTATTTCTGTTTGTTTGTGTGTCGACAAGATATGCGATTAATTCCAGTGATGGAAAAGGTAATTAGATTTTAAGACTGAACCGGATGCGGGTCTATTAATCATCGTGGGGGTTATGGGGTAGTTGGGATGGGATGGGGGGTGATGTTGCTTGTTGACTGGTAGAGATGATCCGGACTCGGGTCTCTCAGTTCCCCAGGTAATGTTTGATCGATTTGCACATATTTTAAGTCTTTTCTGTCTTGTGTTAAATCTAATATGTAGATTTCATAGAATTCTTTGTATGGGTCTTCCTCTCCTCCATGCCAACACTTCGTTGTTATGCACGCTTCCCTACTACCTATTTTCCTATCAGCCTATCGTCTTCCATTCTTACAACATGACTGCACCATCTCAAAACACTCAGATCCATTTATTTATATAACCTTTTTTAATGCAACAGCTCCTGTGCTTTTTCTTTCATTGGTATTCAGCCTCCACACTTCATGGTCGACGTCTGGTTCATTTAGTGGTTAATCCAGTTCTATAGCAAGACAATAAAAAAAGAAATAATCTTAACGAGGATACCTGCTAATATAATTCTTCACATGATTATCAACTATATGTCTTGGGTTCGCCCCTTTTTTTCGCCTTTTTTTATGTTTTATTTTAATTACAGGATGAAATTCCATCAATTTTTCATGACCTAGTGAAGGATTTTTTTTTTATCACCAATTAGCATTTATGTCATCATTCCATTCCTCCGCCACAAAACCCACTTTCTACCACTTATCAAAACCTAAGTCAGATTCTCTCTCTCTCTCTCTCTCTCTCTCTCTCTCTCTCTCTCTCTCTCTCATGAGATATCCAACCCAGCTACAGGAGCTGTTGTTGAGGACCCTGTTAATTAACATATGTGCGCATAAGCATTAACATTATTCTTCCACCCTACGTGTATTTTTATTATTTCTTATAAAATCATAATGGAATGAAAAATGCAAATCCATTTAAATATACTTCAAGATAAAGAAATGTTTTTGGAAAGCATAAATTGCAAAGTTCATTAACTCTGATTCTTCGGGCAGTAATTCGAAAGGAAATGTTATTTTGTGATTATTTTTATGAACACTCGATTTCATTACTCTAAGAAAATTGAAATTGGAAGTCAATTACATTTTTGGAAAGACTTTTGAGGTCAGTTTACTGGCTTCAAAAGAATTACTGCTTCTCAAATAAATATTCTAAGGAACACATTTGTGATATATTTTTAGTTAATATATTTATACTGCACATACAATATATATATATATATATATATATATATATATATATATATATATATATATATATATATATATATATATATCTCTCTAAGTAAGGGTAGATTCGGTGCACATAAATAATTGTAGTCAAGGGCAGGAATACACTGGAGATTCACACTTTCTTTATTTTTTCCTACGTTTCGTGATTCATAATCACATCATCATCGTATGTGTCGATATGTATGTACGTTCGTTTGTATTTGTGTGCGTGTGTGTGTGTGTGTGTGTGTGTGTATGTGATTTCAAGAGAATGTTTTTTATTTGTTAATTTAATCGGAGTGCTCACAAAAGTATTATGGCAACGAAAGTGATTATACCAATTTTGTCCACGTAAGTCTACGGGTTTCACCCAATCGCGGTGTATTAAAAAAAAAATCATTGGCTTTCGATTGCCAAATAACTTTCTCTCAATAAGCTTCATCATAATAGGTTACCAGAATCTGTGATTGGTAACTTGTTTACGTTCTCTTTTAGTTTTTATTAAATGACGAGGAAAGCACAGTGGAAAATTGTGGAGTTTTTACATAATAATAGTTTTTAGGAAACTGTTTCTTCAGATGCTGCAATGTTCTATTTTGTTTTTGATGTTTTGCGTTGGTTAATACCTTAATATTTCAAGTATTTCTCACGTATTACTTACACATTGTGGACTTATTTTCTCTGTGTATCTTTCAATCACATTTTAAGTTTTCTGTAAAAGAAAACTGTTGTGCCGGCTTTGTCTATCCGTCCGCACTTTATTCTGTCCGCCCTTAGATCTTAAAACCTACCGAGGCTAGAGGGCTGAAAATTGGTATGTTGATTCTCCACCCACCAATTATCAAACATACCAAATTGCAGCCCCCTAGCCTCAGCAGTTTTTATTTTATTTAAGGTTAAATTTTGCCATAATCGTGGTTCTGGCAATGATATAGGATAGGCCACCACTGGGCCGTGGTTAAAGTTTCATGGACCGCGGCTCATACAGCATAATACCGAGACCACCGAAAGATAGATCTGTTTTCGGTGGCCTTGATTATACGCTGTACAGAAAATGCGATTGCGCTGAAGAAAATTCGGCGCATTTTTTACTTGTTTGAAATTGACCGCACAATTTTTTTTTATTACCATTATGAAATTCCATTTTATTTGATATCAATAGCTCTCAGCTGTAGCTTTATACTTTCCAACATGACTTTTCTGTGTTTAAAGCGTCTACGAAGTAATTTTTTTTTTAATATCCTCAACTTTTCTATCGCAGGCCCTCGTATCCTGAAGCCTTTTTCGTATTCAGGTTTTTGTGTTATGGTCCCAAACCGCTCCTATTTTCTTTTTCTGTACTCTGTACCCTCAGGTATTGTGTACCATCCGGGCTCTTGTTTTCACTGTATTTTTATGTAACATGCCCCTCTCCATTTTCTTATGCTGTTCTACTTACAGTTCCTCATCTTTTATCTACATTTTCTTATTGTGTTTTATCTGCAGTTTCTCATCCTCTA
>NC_089757.1:27503264-27520764 GCF_040412425.1 Macrobrachium rosenbergii | reverse complement strand
CCATGTGGATTATCGTGTTTACTTCGTGTGTTTGTGCTCTTGGGAAAGCGATTTAGACCAATTCGTTTTGAAAACGTCATTTATTTGTGTGTGTGTGTTATTTTTTTTGAGTGTGTGTTTTGGGGTGACCTAGATTTATCGAGTAAATGACCTATAAATAGATGCCTATTTTTGTCCGCGTTTGTGTGACGATAAAGCCATGTTTTTTTTTTTTCTGTGTATTTCGCCTCCACTTCTGGCCAGGTCTGGGTATGAAAGCAGCGTTGCCTCTCCTATCGGCCTCTGCATAAAAAAAAAAGTATGCGTTTGGATTTCTTTCTCACCAAAATAAAAGTTCACTCAGTTGATTTTCATAAGGAAGAAGTTGAGGGGATACTCGGTTATTTGTTTGTTTTTCTTTATTTATTTATTAATTTTTTTTTTTTTGTTATTCTGTATTGCGTTGGCCCTAAAGAAGCCTTTGAAGAAGATTGTACGTTCGCTTTGTCTAACCATAAGGTGCCCCAGAAACTTATTTACGTTGCAAATTTCAAGATCTCGACGCAAAAATTCTGCCACGTGTGTATTAAGAAAATCATTCAAATTCTGAATTTTCAGGGCTGTCCTGACAATTTTATTTTTGTAATGTTTTCCTATGTTTGGGTTTTCCAGGTTTTTTTTGTTAAATTGGTGGACCAGACAAGCGCCACTTTTTGCATTATTTTCCTCCGTTTTTAAATATTTTCCTGATAACATTTTTTATTGGTTGCAGAATGTAATTGCGCAGCCACAAGGCACCAAATATTACGAGGTATATTTCCCAAGAAAGCTAAGTAAATAAGACCAAATTATTGCGGAGTTCCGATGATGCAACGCTACTTAGTTTATTACGGACTGCTGCGGGAATATTTCGCTGAAAATATTCGTAGTAAACACTTCTCTTTCTTATATTAAAGCCTGGGTAAATAGAGAGAGAGAGAGAGAGAGAGAGAGAGAGAGAGAGAGAGAGAGAGAGAGAGAGAGAGAGAGAGAGGATTCCCCGAATTTTTCGAAAAATCAGGTTACTGTTTTCTGCTAGATACAATTTATAGCCCTTTCCTTTTCTACTGTAACTCGTTGCTCTGTTTTTCGGCAGAAATACTAACACGTTTGAATTTTGCAACAATAGCTCCAATATTCCTTTTATTTGCTAAAAAAAGAAGAAGATCAAACACTGTTTTTGCGACAAAGACGAGAGTGTGATACCAATATACATGTTTTTCTTTAAATGTTTTACTTTTTATTTTTATTCATCATATTTTTCCGTTTTGGTTTGATAAACTTGTGACTTTCAAAAATACCTTACGCCTTTGAACAGGAGCTAAATTTAATATGTTAATCGGTGAAAAATGCAAGCGTATGCTTAAGTTGAGCAGTTGCACAGATCTACAGTTTTAATAAAAGTGGTAGTAATATTAATGATAGTAATTTTTTGTTTACACAAATCAGAATCAATAAAAACATTTGTATTATTATTATTATTATTATTATTATTATTATTATTATTATTATTATTATTATTATTATTATTATTATTATGGTGATTATCAGTGCAATAATCAATTATGACCACAGCATATTATTATTATTATTATTATTATTATTATTATATAATTTGGCAGCAGACCCTTAAATAGGTTCTATTGAATATTATTAGTTGCATTTATTTTGTAGAAGACTTTTTTTCTATTTTCCTTATTGCGGACTTCAGTGGAAGTTCGCTGACTGCAACCAATCAGAATTCGCCATCCATGACCCCCGCTGAGCCCGTGTATAAATTCAGTAGGACCTATGCAATCTGCCAGTCCTCTACTAGCTCCTGCTGAAGAATGACAGAGTCTGTCGAAACGTGTCGCGGCAACAATTGTATAGAACCAGCTGTATAGAATATATAAAGAAGCAGAATCCAGATTTTGACTTTTCCCCATGAAATGACAAATATAGGCGAGCTGTTAGCACGCACCTCCACTGAAGAGAAGTCCGCAATAAGGAAAATAGAAAAAGTCTTTTTTACAAAATAAATGCAGTTGAAGCAGCAATAATATTCAATAGAACCTATTATTATTATTATTATTATTATTATTATTATTATTATTATTATTATTATTATTAAAGTGATGGTGATAGTCAGTGCAATAATCAGTTATGACCGCAGCATATTATTATTATTATTATTATTATTATTATTATTATTATTATTATTATTATTATTATTATATTATTATTGTTGTTGTTGTTGTTGTTGTGTAATGAAAATCCACAATTATATAGTAAATATATTACTATATGATTATTATTATTATTATTATTATTATTATTATTATTATTATTATTATTATTATAGTAATATATTTACTATTAATATAGTAAATATATTATTATTATTATTATTATTATTATTATTATTATTATTATTTTTATTATTATTATTATTATAGAAATGATGGTGTTTATCATTGCAATATCAATAACGACGAGAATATATTTCATTCACAATCTTACCACGACAAGACCACAGCAGCTGCCCAGATGGTGAGGATGCAGGTGCACGCCCTCATCTTCGTGCAGGTGTAAGACGCCCTCAGGGGCTGACAGATGGCGTAGTATCGCTCGAAGCTGATGACCAGGATAGTGAGCACAGATGCGTGGCACACACAGTACTCCACGAATGGCACAAGTTTGCCTGTGTGAAGAGACAGGTAAATCAGTCATGTTTAGGAACTGACACTAATTATTATTGCTAATCGACAACAAAGTTATTGATGATTTATGTAAAATAAGAATATTGCTCTTGATTATCTGTTCATAAATAGAGATTACTCATTGAAAGCAACAAAAGAAGGACTATTTCATCATGAGAAAGGGAGCGGTCATTCAGTAGTGAAGAATAAGAAACTTAAAGTTAACTGATGTCATGAAATCCATAATAATGTTTAAAGTTAATATCGTTTTTGTTTGGTTAATTCCCATTGAAGTACGTCAGACCCGTTTAACTATTTAGCTGGAATTGACTGCGATTGGCTGTGATATTGCGTCAGAGATCAGTGAAATATATTTTTTTACGATAATCTTGATCAAGTATCTTTCATATCTCTGTGCTTCGTTGTAATTTATGTAAACTATATCCAGGTGAGATTTAACTGCAGTATCTGTTTATCCCAAAAGCCAGCTTCCTCTTAATAGAAATAATATCCACTAAAGGCTGTGAAACTGCCGGCCATTAGGCGAGCGAAATGGGTTTAATGTTCTTCAATACCCGTTTTCAATACGAGGCCAAACACCCACTTTGTTTAGGTATAAACATGTGGGCCCATTTTCTCCTAACCGCTTGGAGTCTAGGAAGCGCTTTCATTAGCCCAGTCACCCTCGGATAATGATTGCTTTGTGTAATTAGCCGCAGAGTCGAGAAAGGGAAATAAGGGCACCGGTTTTTTTCCCGTAATCGAAAATTAGCTTGAGTCCATTAAGGAAAATATCGTCCGTCTTGATTATGAAGAAAAGGAAAGTTTGCTCGTGACGGTGATTCGAGTTTTATTAAATTTTAATTGGCGATGCAGAACTGGGCGGCAAAGCAATTATCTCTCGTTTCGAGGGTCAACAGAAGGGGACGGAGATAATCGTATATTATTGTATATTAGGTGGGGCATCGATACCAGGGAAAGGGATGCTGATGTATCAAGGGGTTGTATCAGTCGTAAGAGATAGCCGACTTCTTGGCGTTACTCAGCGCAAGGATTCCATATCGCCGTTTAGATAATTATTGCACCTTACAGTCTGTTTCGTTGTGATTGGCAACGTTAATCGTGTTTCCTGGTGATTTGCCCTTTTCTGTTTACAAACGAGGGGCTCTAGATCAAGCTAAGAAAAAGCCCTGGCATCTGGATTGTTGAATTGTTTCGAGGAGGTCTTATAATTGTTTAATTTTTGCAAATTGTTTTGCCTTTTGAGCAAGTTTGTTAGATCTTGTCGCCGCTATGTCAGTAGTTCAACGTGCTTGGTAAATAAGGCTCTATTTCACCATTTGACGCCAGTGAAATTAGAGATTTTGAAAGGAGAGACGTCGGTAATTCAGTTTATTGTATGCCGTTACGACACACAAGGCCTCTTGCACACTACAATGACCACACTCCTGCATGTTGTATGATAGTCACAAATGCGAGTCAGCCCGCTTCAACCTTTCATAACAGTCAAATCCTTCTTTGCGCAAAATCATTCAGCCTACCTTTTTGTGAGGTCAGTTTTTATTCACAGCAAAGGAGAACTATTTTAACAAACCTTTCATATGCATTCAGCGACCTTCATTTGGGCAGCCATGTGCATCTCGTTCCTTTCACCATAAAAAGAAAAATTGCCACCCTTGAATGGAATCCTTTTCTCTCGATAAACCGTTTCTGTCATGATGGGATAAAATCCTTCTCCGCAGTCTTATTTTCAATTGATTCACGGCTTTTGAAACATCTTACAGCAGTTGCATCCGTGGGACGAAATGCTGCAGGCAGAAGGACTTTCGAAATATACACTTCTTACCTTCATTCCTATTTTGCTGTTTCGCGAAAGAAAAGGTGATTTTGGACACGAAAAAATATCAATACCATTCTTTTTTGTGTTTCAAGAAGAAAATATTGGGACGATAGCAACATCTTCTTACATGCTCACGAAAGTCTTTTTTTTTTCTTGCTAACATTGATAATAATTACATACGTATCTATCCTGCTTTTTTTCACAAAAAAGAGGGTTGGTAGTATTCTTTTCGTGCTGTTTTTTAAATAAATTAGAAATTGATAGCAGCATGTTTTAACTGTTTCACAAAAGAAGAAACTAGAGAATGGGTACCAGCCTCGTTCTTGCTATTTCAGAAACGTAAAAAAAGAAGATTGGAATTCATACGGATTTTAATAGCTTCGTTTCTCATTTAAAAAGGAAAGGATAAAACTTAACTCAGATAGTATGCTGGAAATCTGATATTAAATTCCATCCAGTTTTTCTTTGATACTCGCGTTGCCATGCGAGCAAATATTGAATAAGAGATTAATATAAGCTCCTTACTTACAAAAATTCATCTTTTCATTAGATGATCGAATTGTGTGACTTCAGATTTTTAAAGTAGCAGCACTTAATTTCTTTCTTCGTTTGGGCACACTTATCTTTACTTATATGAGAAGAGTTCTTTTCACGGGATAATCTGGTAAAATCTATATACATAAATATAAATATTTTATTTATATATATATATATATATATATATATATATATATATATATATATATATATATATATATATTTATTTATTTATATATGAATATATATATATATATATATATATATATATATATGCATATATATATAATATATATATATGCATATATATATATATAATATATCTATATATACATATATATATGTATATTTATATATACATATGTATAATATATATATATATATATATATATATATATATATGGATATATATATATATATATATGGATATATATATATATATATGGATATATATATATATATATATATATATATATATATATATATATATATATACACACACACAAGTATTTTTATTTATAAACGCTCGACTATCTGCATGTGTGTATGTAACTGTCAGTCGCCAATATGCTCTTTGTCCTTGACGGAAGCTGACGGTACGAAATCAATGTCAATTTTCTCTTGCCCCTCTCCTCATATTATATTTTCCCTCCTGTTGTTCATTTTTTCCAGAGAATTCCAGCGTAATTGATATCAGGCAAGTCTTAGAAACCCCCTTGCAATGTTTTCCCTTTCTCTTCCGACTTTTGCCTTTGGGAGAAAGCTCGACACTTTCTTGAAAGAAGTAAGTGACGGCATTACATGACTTAGATGAGGTAGAATACAATGTCTCTCTCTCTCTCTCTCTCTCTCTCTCCTCTCTCTCTCTCTCTCTCTTTCTCTCTGCACTCATTTCTGTTGTTTATTTTTTAAAATTTTTTCGTTTCTTAAAGCTCAGAATTTGTTTTGTGGTGAATTTTATATATATATATATATATATATATATATATATATATATATATATATATATATATATATATATATATATATATGTATATATTGTAGAGAGGGAGAGAGCACATATTAAGTTACTTCATTTTCTGTTTTCATGAAAACCATTATCATTTATAGAGAATTTTGCTATGAACAAATCGCTATCTATTACTTTAAAATTAAAAGACCGAAGTAAAGGGAAATACAGAAAGAAGAGAGACCCACTCACTGAAAATTAAAAAATAAATCAATAAACAGATAAATAAACAAAAATGTACAATCATCACTGAACCAGACTTTGCCATGAATATGCCTGTCAGTTATGTGAAGAAAAGTTTCGTTTAAATGGACAATTGGCTCACTTTGTTTATACAACTTTGACCAATAAAAATGTTCGTCGGTAATTACTATTGGAAATTCAACAATGACCAGAAGACCAAAAATGCTTCTTTTAACAACAAGGGAATGAGTGACTATGAGCTGCAGACAATTGCTAGACTTATGCGTAGCTGCATGAATGATTTCCTCACAGCCAGATTCAGAAATAAAGTCAAAAGCTCTTAAGCCATGGCAGTCGAGAGGAGAAACAGAATTCTACCAACCCCTTGGTGAGCAATGAAAACATCAGCAAACACGAAATCATATACATTTGAGAGAGAGATAACTGGCACTAATCCGTATCATATTATTATGCTCTTTGGGGTCTCATTTTAAGCAGCACAAACGCTTTTCAGTTTTCTGTAAAAGAAAACTATTGAGATGGCTTTGTTTTTCCGTCCGCACTTTTTTCTGTCCGCCCTCAGATATTAAAACTACTGAGGTTAGAGGGCTGTAAATTGGTATGTTGATCATCCACCCTCCAATAATCAAACATACCAAAATGCAGCCCTCTAACCTTAGTAGTTTTCATTTTATTTAAGGTTAAAGTTAGCCATAATCGTGCGTCTGGCAACGCTATAGAACAGGCCATCACCTGGCCGTGCTGAAAGCTTTATGGGCCGCTGCTCATACAGCATTATACACTGTGCAGAAAACCCAATTGCGCCGAAGAAACTTCGGCGCATTTTTTACTTTTGTGGTTTTGAACTCTGTGAGGCAAACATGACAATGACTTGATATGTTTTTTTTTTTCTGCGATAGACCATAAGTAGCCTAGTGGACATCGTTCACGGTACGTCGCTTTTCCTATTTTTAATGGTCATCCTAAGAGATGCCTCTTCTAGTAACATTTCTTTGCTGATAGTTGTGGATCTATTTCACGTCTTGCTGCTGATGAAATCCTTCATGGTTACGTTCCCTTTTGTGGTATTCAGTCGCATCAGTGGCTTCTTTAAGAAAAAACTTCCGGGTGATATTTCAAAGTTTCAATTTTTCCGCTTCGCAATCTTTCTCTGAAAACAAATACTCTCTTTGAAGATACAAGCTCTTGTCTTGAGCAACCGGGACTTGAAAATTGTTTTATATTAAAGCAAGTATATCTCGTGTCTTCGTTTTAGAATGTTGAAATGATAAAAAATTACATTTTGATGCATTTTTCAAAATTCAGTCTCTTAAATTATTGTTTATAAAACAACTTTTATGTACACTATTGCTTGATGCATACAACCAACTGGGAACATCTGGAGAACATAAAGTTTTAATGTAGCTGAGCTTGCTGTGAAAATCTTTATGTGATATTTTCATTGGACTTCTGCTGCTCATGGGTATTTTTATATATCATATTCTCTTTGCCTTGAAAAGCAACGTCAAAAGCATCCCACTCGATATCAACCCAGCACGCGTTTGAGAACTTTTCTTTGAATTCTTTATGTCTTATTTCTTTAATTTCCTGCTTGTGATATCTTGGCGCCGCTCTAAAGAGAAATGACTTAATAATAAGGCAAACATGAAGCTTAACGCCTGCACAGAAGTCACATGGATGTGGTAGACGCAAGACTGTCACCGAGTAATTACATTTCCCACCCAACTCTTTCCAAACTCTAGAATTTCTCAGCATATAAATACCTTGAACATTATTTCAGAGGTAAGTATTTTGACAGATAAGCCTTGCACAGCATTATCATTTGTTCCTTTACATTGGTGATACAGAATTGTGTAGTTCTTAGCTCTATGCTGTTATCCATATATATATATATATATATATATATATATATATATATATATATATATATATATATATATATATATATATATACATACATACATACATACATACATACACACTACGGCTTGTAAAATGTTTTATCCCCTTGGGGCGTGACACTAGATGGGGTTTACCTTCGGGTTTTCAGTATGTCAGATGCTGGTGCCCATTCACACCTGGGTCAGCTGGTGGGGGCAGCCAGGGATCAACCCACGGACCTAGCAAATGCAAGCTGAGTGCTCTGCCACAGGCCATTTGCTGTAATCAAGACGAATCTGATTCACTTTTATTTCAATGTCAGTAAATGTCGAAGTGCTTCTGTATTGCACTGATGCATGAACTCTTAGGTGGTTTTGTCATTGATACATCTGTGCATGAAGCTGAACATTTGTCGTAATGAACTGTTCACCTTGATCATAATTATAATAGAATCTGCAAAAAAACACATCTTAAATATGTTGTTATCACAGCATAGGAGCGCACATGCCGTGCTCATTGCTGTATATTTTCCTTCTTATGTCCTGCATACCTTACATGTTTATCACTGTCTTGCTTCTAAAACAGAAAATAAAAAAAGAAATTGCATATTCTAAGGACTGGAAATTGTCGCTTTCTGGGAATTTTGTTTTCTGTTTTCATTTCCGGGGAAATATTTCGTAACCCGCTGCCAGACCTCCGCGACATAATAGTCATGCCTTTTCATGCTTTATCTTTTTTTACTACTTGGTAAGCAAGTGCTCTGCAAATTAATGGGTCTCTTACGAAATAACGATACTTAAATTTCCCCTCCCCCCCCCTCTCTCTCTCTCTCTCTCTCACTTTGTGGAGATGCTTGCATATATTAGGCAGTGTGTGGAAATATTCAACTTACATACATACATACATACATACATACACATACACACACGTATGTATATGTGTGTGTGTATGCACGTGTGTATACGCGCGCGCATGCGTGTGAATGAACTGTGTTTTTCTAAAAAGCCCCCTCTCTCTCTCTCTCTCTCTCTCTCTCTCCTCTCTCTCTCTCTCTCTCTCTCTCTCTGTAATTGACGCGGAGGCTGGCTCCGTTAGTCGGCAAGTCTACAGTATGTGTGTTTCAACATAAGCCCTTTTCTTAACTGAGGCAGGAGGTGGCTTTATTAGTCAGAAAATATTTTGGGATCAAGTTGCTAACTCCATGCTCCTTTTTGACCTGATTGCGACCACTAGCAATTCAACTACCAGGTAAATAATTCATTGCTAAGGTAAACTGAGCCCTGAATTCGATAATGGGGTCTTTGGTGTGGTGTTTGGCCCATAATGTTGGCACACACATTATATATATGTGTATATATATATATATATTATATATATATATATATATATATATATATATATATATATATACTACATACATACACATACATACGTACATACAACATACACATGCATGTATGTATGTAAAGGAAATTCAGTTCTATGCAACTCCTAATTCTGATGTGGATGGAGTTGTATACACGGCATTCACGAACAATTCAGCAGTTAAAGCATGAATGTTTTAGTGCACAATGTTTAGTTCTTTTTTCTGGAGGTGCCTTATGTGGGGAAACAGCCTCTATTGCAAATTGTTATATATATATATATATATATATATATATATATATATATATATATATATATATATATATATATATATATATATATATGCACACATACTATTTGAGTCAAGAATTGGCACAAACGTATGGAAAAAATAAGTCTCAATAACAGTTGAATTTCTTCATTCCTGTTGCTGAGTTGCAACTACATCAGGAAGAAAATATTGCTGAAAACACCAGTAATTCGCGTCTTTAACCACTGAGAAATCTGTTGTGGGAGTGATTGAGAATAAGTGTCACCACTCATACCAGAAGTCACAACCACTAAATACCTCCATGCAATGCTTTAAACACTCTTGCCCTAGCACCCTCACGTATTAGTCTCTCACCGTAATCTCCTTTTGTTATTCTATATACTCTTGTAATAATTAAAAGTTTTATTATTCCTATGACAACTTGTTTAAGATAGCTATCTTATCCGTGTTTTTCAGTGAAAGATAATTAGATTAAAGCTACAGTCTCATTTCTTGTATACTAGTTAAGACTTCAATACTTCCTGTCTTCGAGAATCAACAATATGCTTACAAATGAAAGAATGTTAGGTAAAACTCAGAGGCGGTTTCACGATTGTTTGTTCCTTTGAAACTGAAATTCTTCTGCTTGATTGAGTTATCATCTTGCTTTTTTTTTTTTTTTTTTAAGGAAGACACAGTAAAGGTAAGAAGGAATTTGCATAATGTCTGGTTCATATGCTTCTCTAACCTCCAATACCTTAACATAGGAACTATATCTCTCTAAGTGGGGCCACTGTTTTGCTTTCCAGCTTCTCCCCGCCCCCCTCCTCCCCCCCCCCCTTCCTTACCTTGATTTTGTAGAAAAATTTTGCTACCTCTGCTGACAGGGATAGCCCTTAACTAACCTTCCAAAACATAATCAAACCGAGGACAGAGTGCCCTACGTAATGTTATTTTATTATTCTTGTGTCCCGTGTAAATTTCAAACTCTCTCTCTTTCTCTCAACTATCGCCTTCAGAGCTTTGTAAAGTTTGTGGGACGTCGGATTATTCGTCAGCAAAAGATGCTTACCTTTTGGCGTCCGAGCCTCATGCAACAAAGGTTAAGACAGAAAAAGGAAGATGCTTTGATATTTTGTTTTTTATTTGTGAACGAATGAGGCAGAAATTTACGCCGGACTTTTTAGCAGCGAATTTGTTAAAAGTTTCTCGTACGCAATAATTTTTCTCTTGGCGATTTGAGCGTTTGGCGAATTACAGATTTTAACACTATATGTTGGTGGTTGCTAAACTTGTTTTTCCTCGCAGTTTCTTCTAACACTCTGCGAACATTCATTTATTATTCAGCAACATCATGAACGTTTTTCCTCTTCTTCACGTCTTAACGCTCTTCCCTTGTGTAGTCTATGCAGTTTTTAATATATTATTTTCCACAGCAAGAAGCAGATGTGGCTTGCTTCAACGTGAGAAGATACGTGTGCATCTATTTTCCCCCTTCTCTTCTTTTATAAACTTATTCATTGAAACAGTATGAATTTCTTTCTCAGAAACCACAAATGTTGAAGTAGCGGTCAGAATATCTAGTGAGTTTGTCTCTGTGAAACCATCAATAATGAATTTCTAGTCAGAATATAGAATGTGTTTCTCTCTGAAACCGAAAATAGTAAATTTGTAATCAGTTTCTCTCCCTGAAACCATCAATAGTAAATTTGTAATCAGTTTCTTTCCCTGAAACCATCAATAATAAATTTGTAATCAGTTTCTCTCCCTGAAACCGTCAATAGTAAATTTGTAATCAGTTTCTTTCCCTGAAACCGTCAATAATAAATTTGTAATCAGTTTCTCTCCCTGAAACCATCAATAGTAAATTTGTAATCAGTTTCTTTCCCTGAAACCATCAATAATAAATTTGTAATCAGTTTCTCTCCCTGAAACCGTCAATAATAAATTTGTAATCAGTTTCTCTCCCTTAAACCATCAATACTAAAATTGTAGTCTGAATATGGAATGGATTTCTCTCTGAAACCAAAAATAGTAAATTATCCGTCAGAATATCTATTGAATTTCTCTCTCTCTGAAACTATCAATAATAAATTTGCAGTCAGAATATCGAGTAAATTTCTCTCACCGGCACCATCAATAATAAATTAGCTATGAGAATATCTAGAGAATTTCTCTCTCTGGAACCTCCCATAACAAGATGTGCAATTAGAATATCGAATGTAAGATGCGATTAGTATTTGTATAAACTTTCTGGACTTTCCATCTCATAACGGTAAAATACTTTATTATATTTCCGTAACACGGAAACCGTGGGACGAAAACACGAGATTAACTTAGCGAAATCGCCAACTTCAAACGCCATAAAATTTGGAGCCGTAAGGAAGCTCCATCCCACCAACCAACCAACTCCCCCTCCCTCCCCGTTACAGCTCCCTCCCCCCTCCCTCCCTCCCCACTTGCGTCTCCCCCTACCACCGCCGTAACGGTAATCGGTCTGTTTATTGCTTCATTTTTGCAACGAACGCTTCTAACGATTTCGCGCTCGTAAAATTTCTCGGGATAATCCAGCCAGCTGTGACGTCATCGGTAATTCGTCAGTTGGAGCGGAATAATTGGTTCCTATAACTTTTAGATGGGCACAGACAAAGGTTGTCCTCGTCTGCTCCAGTTATGCCTTTATTGCTTTCCGGATTATTTTCCCTCAGTTTCTGTATTTCCTCGTTTAATTTTTGTCTGGGATTGTTTTTGGTCATAGACTATATTGTCTATATATATATATTTATATATATATGTATGTATATATATATATATATATATATATATATATATATATATAATATATAATATATATATATATATATATATATATATATATATATATATATGTGTGTATATACATATTTATATATATATATATATATATATATATATATATATATATATATACATATATATATATATATATATATATATATATATTAAAAATAAGATTGATGAAACGGTTAAGTAATGCAAATGTCATACAAGAAAGTAGGACTGGTAGGCCGAGAAAATGATGGGTAGCTGATGTGACAGAGGTATTAAGAGAGAATATTGTTGGTGTTTAAGAAGCAAGAGAGTGATTACCGGATAGAGGCAATTGGTGTTCACAAGCGTGATTGGTTGAAAGAGGTAACTCGTTTAGTGGATTGAGTTGGGAGAGAATTAGTACGCAAATGCTGATTAACATCTTGTGATGATGTTTGAACTGGCTGATGCTATAGAAGCTTTCTGCATAGTTATAAAAAGTAACTCACAAACCAGCTTGTTGATTTTTGGGTGAGATTGGTTAGGCCTTTCCGAATAACGAATTTTGATTCTAAAATTCTATACAATCAGTACATAATTTTATTTAAGTAAAGTCATTTGATAATTGTTATAGATAAATTGAGAAACTCAATTTGATGACTAATTATACTGTGCTACAGACCGTTAGTTTTCATTCTTTCTCCCATTAAGCACCGCCTCGGTAATTAAATCATCGACTGGCACCCCGTTTACTTGACACTAAAAAATACTGTAGCAATAAACTAGGACTCATTTCACAATGAAATTGCAATGCAGTCAGTGTAATTAGTTGATGCTGTAATGAAATTTGATTACAGCTATTCATTACCATTCTGATAGCTGTACATATATATGGTATTAACTGGATAAACAAATTATCTTTTGTATGATATGAAAATATTTCGCCACAAAGTTACAATGCTTCCCTCTAGCCTCTGGCCTTGGTAGTTTTTATTTTATTTAAGTTTAAGGCTAGCCATAATCGTGCATATGACAGCGCTATAGGACATGCCACCACTGGGCCGAGGCTGAAAGCTTCATGGGTCGCTGGTTATACAGAAAAATCGATTGCGCAGAAGAAACTTCGGCGCATTTTTTACTTTTTTTTTCTGTGTTTGCATGTTGAGTGACTTTGTTTCTCGCGCAACATTCCCGAAAGCCTCTCGTTTGCCTCTTACATTATGGATGTTACCTATCGCATTATGATATTGCCTGTTATTTTGTGGATATTGCCTGCTATATTGTGGATATTGCCTGCTATATTGTGGATATTGCCTGCTATATTGTGGATATTGCCTGCTATATTGTGGATATTGCCTGCTATATTATGGATATTGCCTGCTATATTATGGATATCGCCTGCTATATTGTGGATATTGCCTGCTATATTGTGGATATTGCCTGCTATATTGTGGATATTGCCTGTTACATTGTGAATGTTGCCTACCTTTTTTGTGGATGTTGCCTTCTATATTGTGGATGTTCCCTGCTACATTATTGATATTCCCTTCTCTATTATGGATGTGTCCTTCTGTATTTTGGATATTGCCTATTATATTGTGGTGTACCAGATATCTTCTCGCTTGTGTATCGAAATTCTGTGAAGCCAACTTTACCTACGGTATAACCTGCCTTGACAGTACTTCCTTCTTACAGTTAGGTATTTCTTTTTACCATTACCTTCAATATAAATTATTTTCTCTCATTTATCGCTTTTATGTTCACCTTTGAAGTGTTCTGCAGACAAATGTATTTTCTCTTTTTCCTCTTCTTCCCAAAATATTTCGCAGCGTATATCTTCATTCTGTCTTTTATATTGCATATTCGTTCCAGCATATGAAGTCCAGACTTCATCTTTATTACTGCCTCCCTTGCAGTTCATTCACTCATCTATATATCTTTCTGGCCCCTCCATTCAGTGAACTTCAACTTGCCCATAATTTTTTTTTATCTTGTACATTGTTTTCAATTTTTTGGACGATTCTGCCTTTTATATCCTTTTCAATGTTATGTTTTGTGTACTGGTTTAGTCATCAACTTTTACTTCGAGTGCAGTTTCATGAATCTGTCATGCAGTCATACGTTGTCATAATTTTCTTAATGAGCGAAAAGTACGAGACTCAGGAAAAAAGAAACACAAATAAAGAAAAGAACCTATGGATATAATTTCAGTGAACTGGCGATAAATTTGCATCGACCTCGCAACAAATTCAGTACCGGCATTTTGTGTGAATGTAAAACTGGCACTATCTCACCCATATCCTTAAAACCCAACAAGTTTGGTCATAAATTAGGTAATTTCAGCTTAATACTTTCTGTTTAAACACTTCTTCAATCTAGTCTCTTGTATCATCATATATTTTGGCCCTAAGGCATTACATTTTAGTGTGCTATTTTCCATATCTTTTAGCAGTTTAAAATGCAAAGATAAACAAATTCTGGGCGTCGATATCGCCGGACGTGGGCTATACAGAAAAAATCATTCATGGACTCTGCACGAGCTCTAAAGGGCTTCCATGTTACACACCCCTTCCTCCCCAATCATCCCACCCATCCCCTTAACCCCACCACCTCTTCGTCTCCATCACATATATCCCTTTTCCCCCTACCCAAAACCGATATTCCTTGAGTTG
The DNA here is from genome assembly GCF_040412425.1 of Macrobrachium rosenbergii. Taxonomy (NCBI): domain Eukaryota; kingdom Metazoa; phylum Arthropoda; class Malacostraca; order Decapoda; family Palaemonidae; genus Macrobrachium; species Macrobrachium rosenbergii. The sequence continues at coordinate 27,505,517 of NC_089757.1, read as the reverse complement.
CCTACTCGGGGGAGCCAAAATCATACTGGGTATTTTATGTATTTTGTTAATGCACTTCCCCCTCACGCCAAGCCCTGGGGGTGAGGTAGGGCTGGAGAGTTTTCCAGCAGGGCCTCAAGGCGTCTATGCCTCCAGAAATGTTAATGGCTCACCGCGGAGATTTTCAAGTGTTTGTTAAGCAAAAACCATCCCTCGATCACCACGTATTACTGAAAGGTATTCCCTGGGTAGGCGATAGCATGGTTTGGTATTTTCCTGAAGTATTTTGAAAGCCAGCTGTGTGCTTGCAAAACGGTGAGAGAAAAGATGGTTGGTTTTATTAAAAGTATAGCAGTTTAAGTCAGTCGTATCCACAGTAGATGACTAGATGGTATCGTATACTTGGAAACACTAATCTCGTTAGAACATCTGACATGATATGTATGTAGGCATTCATGCAGTGTGATTATATATATAAATATACATATGTATATGTATATATATATATATATATATATATATATATATAATATATATATAAATAAATAAATAAATAAATATATATATATATACATATACACACGCATGTATCTATGTATGTATGTATTTTGCAGTAACGGGAATTTTTAAAACTAAACGTGACGTCTCTCTCTCTCTCTCTCTCTCTCTCTCTCTCTCTCTCTCTCTCTCTCTCTCAAATATCTAATGTTGCGGAGTGGTCTCGACAATTTCCTTTCCAGGCAGCTCAAACAAACCCATCAAAAGTCCGGAGACATGTGGCACACTGCCCCTATCTCGCAAACGGTGTCACGACCTCGATTCCCTCCCATCACGAACGGTATTCCGGCGAGCATATTGCATCTTTGTCTGGAGAGTTCCGTCTGCCACGAACTTGGCGTTTCCGCATGAAATTGCAAATCTTTCAACGGGGGAAATCCATGCAGGTAGGGTCTGGCCTCTCAAAATACGTTGCTTTCGTCACTGACAGACTGGAAGGTGGTACATAAAACGTCCACGACGATCGTACGCGAAAGAGTCGGCTAATGACTTGCTGAGATGAAAGGCGTTTCAACTTGATGCTGAGATTCGAGAGTTGTAGGAGCTTCTAACACTGAGTGAATGTCTGAAAGTCATGAAGTGGTTGTTTAGCTTCGGTCAAAGTATGATGTTACATCGTAATACTTTGACTTAAGATTATTTAATTTCTTATAGAGCATGTGATTATACGCACATTCACTCATGCATGCCCATATACGCGCGCAGACGAACGCAGCCACACACAACACACACACCTATATATATATATATATATATATATATATATATATATATATATATATATATATATATATATAACCTAACCGTAACCTAACCTGAGTGTATATACATGCATATATATATTTATATTATATATATATAATATATATATATACATATATATATATATATATATATATATATATATATATATATATATATATATATACATATATATATATATATATATATATATATATATATATATATATATATATATATATATATACATACCTAAATTGTTATATTTGCTGTATATCCCAACATGCATTTCAGTGATTATATTCCTCTGATGAGGCCAGCGGACAGCACATGCCTCAGGTCAATCTATTTACTGAGGACTGCCACTGAGGCGTTAGTAAGCGGCACAACCTAGACATTGCTATCCAAACAAATGTCAGTTGTTGGAATACAGATATTATATACTCCAAGGAAGAGAACGACACTTTAATAATGGATTGTGAAGGTCATTGCGAACAGGACAGGAAAGATCAAAGAGTGACTGCTTCTAGGGAAGCAGAAAAGTGTAGAGGTGTGATGGGTATCGCTTGTAGTGTTAGGAAGACTGGGAGAGGTTGAAAAGTACAAATGTTTTGGAAGATAGAAAACGGCAGGAAGAAGTTGTGATGGCAAGTGCAAATTGTCCAAAAATGGGAAATAATGAAGCCAACTCTCCTTTACCGAAGTGAAGTCTGGGTGTTCAATGAGAATGAGATAAAAAATATTGAAGCTGTTGAGATGAATTGTTTGCTTAGTAAATGTGGCGCAGCAATATTGGAAGGGTGAGACGTGTGGAACTATGTAGAGGAAATAAGAAAAGGATAAAGACTGCTTGGGGCAAGAAAAAGTCTTGAGGCAAGCAACTTCATCCCTATAGACTTGCAGAGAAACCGGAATTTTGAACCCTTTGAGGTGTCACCTCCAAGGGGGAAAGGTCCTTATATATATATATATATA
>NC_089757.1:27485764-27498264 GCF_040412425.1 Macrobrachium rosenbergii | reverse complement strand
TAGAAAGCAAAAACAAGTAAAAAATGCACTTTATTCTGTCCGCCCTCCGATCTTAAAAGCTACTGAGGCTAGAGGGCTGCAAATTGGTATCTTGATCATCCACCTTCCAGTCATCAAACATACCAAATTGCAGCCCTCTAGCCTGAGTAGTTTTTATTTGATTTAAGGTTAAAGTTAGCCGTAATCGTGCTTATGGCAACGATATAGGATAGGTCACCACCTGCCTGTGATTAAAGTTTCATGGGCCGCAGCTCATACAGTATTATACCAAGACCACCGAAAGATAGATCTGTTTTCGGTGGCCTTGATTATACGCTGTAGCGGCTGGGCTGTGCAGAAAACTCGATTGCGCCAAAGAAATTTCGTCGCATTTTTTACTCGTTAAGGTATCATCTTTCTAAATCTTGCACAACCTGTATGTCCTAGTGTGGGTGGAGAGTGAGCTTGGGAGCTGGGTGATTACTCACCCCAACCTATTTTGCGTGGGAGCTAGTGTTTCCTCATTTGTTTCCTCATTGTCGTTCAAGGCTTGTAGTGAATGGCGTACCCAGAAATTGCGAGGAAACCGAGAAGGCACGAGGTCAGTATGGCTGTTACAAATGTATAAAAGTGCATGTTCGGTCTGCAGGACGTTGTGCAACAGTGCAATGACCTGTCTCTTGCCTCTGCTGCTTATTAGCAAGTTTAAACCCTTTTCAACCTTTAAACACCTCTTTGTCTTATATCTACATATGTAGATTTCCTTCTCGCTTTTTCTCTTCTTAGGTGAGTTTTCCCTTTCCGCCGTCATTTAATCCATTCACTTACCTAATGCGCCATTTATAGGTGTCTTTGAACCGGGAAACGAGGTGGAATAGATACCACTGAATGATACCGATTGGATTTTAATCTACGGTGAAAAATATGGGATTCGTCAAAAAAGGCGAACGGAGGGAAGAGAGGCGTAACCGATAGATACTGGAATCTTACATAATAGTTATGATCTTTGAACGATCTGGAGAGGAAAATATCGTTCACCGGCCCCTATTCTCAGACAGCTATTTTTATCCGACAAAAGGGAGGTTTCGCAAGGGAGCGAATTATCTCGGAAGGATAAGGATGAGAGGGAAGGAAGCCGTTGTATTGCCAATACCGTAAAGACTTTGATGAGGAAGGTTATAAGAGAGAGAGAGAGAGAGAGAGAGAGAGAGAGAGAGAGAGAGAGAGAGAGATTTATTGTGCTATACCGGTGGTCATGCGATCGAGCGCATTTAAGCAATGTTATGGTTAGTGCTTGGAGGTTGAACGCCATGAAATGGCTGGTACTGTCTGCACATAAGCGCCTTTTACATCCGTATGACAGGTCATGGACTGCAAACCTCGTCTCAGAATACTAGATGAGATTAGAAAGGCAACATCTGAAGTTGTAACATTTAAGGGGAAAAGGCATATCGAATGAAATGTACATCTATTATTTTTCTAAGCACTTCCACTATTGTGATGTATTGCAAATACTTCAGTCTGTTACTTGGGAGAGTCTACGAATCTGTCACTGATACATATAAAATTACTACTTCAGTTATAGATGAGAATAATACGAGAGGAATTTGTTGTATTGCAAATACATCAGTTTATTACTTAAGACAATCCACAAATCTGTCACTGATGCACATAAATGTACTACTTTTTAATTATAAATGAGAAGAATACGAGAGAAATGTGCTGTCATCCAAATACTCCATTCTATTACTTATGATTCTCCATGAATATTATCACTGATGCTTGTAACAATGACTATTCGCATAAGATTCTCCATGAATATACCACTGATGCTTGTAACAATGACTACTCCCGTAAGACTCTCCGTGAATACATCACTGACGCTTGTAACAATGGCTACTCCCATAAGATTCACCATGAATATATCACTGATGCTTGTAACAATGACTACTCCCATAAGATTCTCCATGAATATACCTCTGATGCTTGTAACAGTGACAATGATGCTTGTAACAATGACTACTCCCATAAGATTTTCCATGAATATACCACTGATGCTTGTAACAATGACTACTCCCATAAGATTCTCCATGAATATACCACTGATGCTTGTAACAATGACTACTCCCATAAGATTCTCCATGAATATACCACTGATGCTTGTAACAGTGACAGTGATGTTTGTAACAATGATTACTCCCATAAGACTCTCCATGAATATATCACTGATGCATGTAACAATGACTGCTCCCAATACAAACGAGGAAAATAGGAGAGAAGGATTATGTACGCACAATGAGACCTCTTCTATCTGCAATTCCTCTTTCAGGCGCCAAACCATTTTCCTGAGCTCCAGAAAGAGCAGCTTATGAAGAAGAAGAAGCTCTGCCTCCTCATATCGCCCGAAGAGGCCCTAATCCATGACTCTCTGTTATGAAGATGCAAAAGGGATGCCCAGGGCATGATGAGCATCGCGCGTGTTATTATTAGAACTGTTTGGCAGGAGAGTTTATAAAAGTATATATATATATATATATATATATATATATATATATATATATATATATATATATATATATATACATATGTATATATGGTATATATATGTGTGTATGTATATATATATATATATACATACATATATATATATATATATATATATATATATATATATATATATATATATATATATATATATATATATATATATATATATATATATATATATATATATATATATATACATCTACACGTGTGTGTGTGTTACATATAATCCGGGGGATACTAAGAAGGAGGTATTAAGTAGGTATTAAGACCTATTAAATGCAGGATAGTTGATGAGGAAGAGAGTAAAGAAAGAAAGGCCTTAATATCCAGGTTTCACTGTTTAGGTTTATAAACCTTGACGAATGTTGTATAGTTATTTGCTATTCATCACTTTAAAGTATGAATGTGGCAGTGGCTGTTGCCTTGTTCTATTTCTCTAGAGCCAGATGCTGTTAAAGAAAACATATATATATATATATATATATATATATATATATATATATATATATATATATATATATATATATATATATATATGCGAAATCTCACATGAAAATAAAAAGAAGAAACCAAGGCTTTTTCGACATTCATTACAAAGTCATCTTCAGTAATACCTCTCATATCATTCAACGTGACCCTTGTTGAATAACAATATATATATATATATATATATATATATATATATATATATATATATATATATATATATTGTATATTGCTTGTGTGTGCTAAACCAAAGCGCACAAGAAATAACTCAGATGTTGCCCTTCCATTTCATTCATAATGGAAGCAAACAGTTCCAAAATTTGGAAGCGGAAGGGAAGGAAGAATGATGAGAACAATTAATTTTCGGTATTTTAGTGTACACTTTATTGGTACGGTATTTTGCCCATTGTATCTTCCGAGAGATATTAGGCAAACAGAGGGGATGTGAAGGGTAGCAATGTCCCCAATTGATCTTAGCAGAGGTATGGTGTGGCAACATTTTGCCAGATTCGAATTGTTCAGTTATATAGAAATCTCTTGATGTTTGTTTAAAGAAAACGATTTGAGTAACCATAGCATATTCCAGCGTCAAAGGGGAAAAATGGAAGGGGTAGGAGGTAATATGGGCTTATCCACAGACAATGTTCTCATTTCATGGGAAAATGTGGCTTCATTTTGACTGCAGTGTGCTTCTTCTTCTCTTTACGGTGAAGTGATTTAGTAAGACGAAGCCTATTTGCAAACTCAGCATAAGAAAGAATAGTAGGCATTACTACAGGTTCTTTGCAGCGTCCCTTCGGCCCCTAGCTGGGACCTCTTTCATTCCTTTTACTGTACCTCCATTCACATTCACTTTCCCCATCTTACTTTCCAACTTCTAACAATCGTTTCACAGTGCAACTGCGAGGTTTTCCTCCTGTTACACCTTTACAACCTTTTACTCTCAATTTCCGTTTCAGCGCTGAATGACCTCATACGTCCCAGCGCTTGGCCCCTGGCCTAATGACTATATTCCAGCTCCAGGTCAATTCATTGCCCCTGTGGGCTTGTTCCATATGAATAGGGTTCATCCTCTGAATGATACTTTTAATAATAATAATAATAATAATAATAATAATAATAATAACCGTGATGAAGCTGTGCTCTCTACGCTTCCTGAACAAGCAAATCACTTCGCCCAATGACCCCGGCCGCAGAGAAGCGGCATAGCGTGCGTAATTTATGGTAATCATTAATTTATATGACCTCTGAATAATTCATTTTTTGGAAAATATCAAACATTTCATTCCAGCTGACACTATCGCAAATTTATGCTTTTGTGATATCGTTTCCCGCAAAGGTGAGAACGAACATTAGGAGTAATGTTTGTGTCGGTGGTGGGAGAGGTGATTTTCCACATAGTTTGACGGTAAATATCTGCACATTTAATTGTGTAATTATACGCTCGTCTATTCATCTAAGTATTCATAATTTTATGCTCTGAAGTTGCACTTATGCAAACATCAAATATCCTTGTCACCTTGAAATAAGAAACATTTGTGTTTCTCACTTTATGAAGACAAGGCTATTCAGTATTTGTACAAGTGCTAGCCTCTCTCTCTCTCTCTCTCTCTCTCTCTCTCTCTCTCTCTCTCTCTCTCTCTCTCATTCACTGATTTTGTTATCGGACGTGATTAATTCGATGAAATTTCTACTAGAAGAAAAAAAAATTTGCTTATCTCGCCTTATAATAAAAAAAAAAAAAAACTGCCGTTTTGCTCTAAAATGAAAGAAAATAGGGTGGAATCAAGTCAAGTGGGCACCGTGGCTGAGTAGTGCAGCGCTCAACTCACGTTTGCTATAGCCTACCAGTCCACCCTGCTGTAACTAGACACTCTCTTCTGCTAAGTCAAGAAGAAGGGCATGGGCCCAGCAGCCTCACCCCAAAAAAATTGCTGAGGGACCGCAACGCTGAACCCCTTCTGGCGCCTCCCTTACATAAGGAAAAAAGCTGTGCGATAAAAAAAAAAAAACTATGCACATAAATCTTTAACATATAAATACATTAATGGGAAATTTTGAGTCTTTAATGGAAGGTTATAATTTTTCCTCTTGCAGTGTCAATTGCGTTTTTTTTTTTTTGTTTTTTTTGTGATTTATGACTTGATGAAGGACAGATCGTCCATCAACTTTCGCGGAAAGCCATTAATGAAGTTTTAATGGAATGCCGTTGTTGCTACGAAGAGGCCGAAGTGATTTCCTGCCTCGCGCCGAATTTATGATGTATTGTGAAATCCCGCTTATTGGGGCCATGCGTTATTTCATCATTATCTTTTTCTATATTTTGCTAAATCGCTTCACAAAATATTTGTGAGCTGTTTACATTTATACGTTAACAAAATGTTAAACAAAGTCCACATTATTTTCTGGACCAGTTTATTGAAAACAGCATGAAGTCATTACTTATTCGTATTGGCATTTCTTCACTAACACTGGAAAAGAATCTGGCAGAAAGGACAAATTTGACATGAGTAAAATAATAGGTTATCTTAGAGATATAGACATATTAGAGAAGATATGAATAAAATAGCTTAATCCTAATTTCAAAGCGCTGTATAGTCTTAGGAGGCTTAGTGCTTAATTTATTATTATTATTAGTAGCATCATTGTTATCACCATTATTATTTATATATTATTAATCATCCGTGTCTCTCGTGATGATTTAAGAGCGTGACTGAAGCTCGCATATTTGTTATTGTAAGTGTACATCATACTCATCATACATCCTTGCTGTTTAAATGGGTAGTTATTCATTAGACATTCGTAGAATAACAAATATGGCAGCATTTTGTTAGATCTCATATATTTGATGATCATTAATATCGATTCACCTAATTCACGCTGCTTCTATCAACATAGACATACTGGGTTAAAGAAAACGGGCCCATACCCTTCGGTGTCCTGCCCCGTTTGAGTATTGTACAAGTGTTTACCCGCTTGTGTGTGTGTGTTCGTACGTGTGTATGTGTGTGTATGTGACAGAAAGAGAGAGAGAGAGAGAGAGAGAGAGAGAGAGAGAGAGATTTAGCTACATTTACCTCCCTCGGCTTGAACTGAAAGGGGGTAAGGCCTTGTAGCGATATTTTACCAGCATGCCTAATATCACCACCAGTCAAGGCCTGCGCCAAAAGATCATTGAATAAAATTTCCGTGCCATCAAAAAGAGGAAAAGTGTTATATAGAATGATTCATTTTTAACTTCCCTACTGTGTCCTGTACTCCACGGCTTTCTTAGCTAGTGTGTAGAAGTTTTCACCATTTTTAAGAAAGATTCTAGTGCGTAGAAGTTTCCATCATTTTCAAGAGTACCTTATTGATTAGGTCGTAACCCGGATCATTTTCATGCTAAATAAAATTATAATTATTGGGATGGCGGAGTATCAGATGTCTGATACTGGTAACGCCTTGCTGTTAATGAACCCTTCCTGCCACCTTGTGTAGCTATATCTTTTAATATGTCCGATTTGTTACTGGAACTTTTATAATGGCAAACCCTAGTCGTTAGAAAAGGCCAGTGCCTTGTTTACGGTACTGGCGACCAAATACCCTCTTCTAGCCCAGATCAGAAGTTAACAAAGGAAATGTATAGAAATGAGGGTGGAACTTGACCCCGTAAGGAGCGATAGACTTGACTCTTAAAAGAAGGAAGGCTATAAGAGTCAGAAAACACAAGAACTTAAGACATTTTCAGTAGAAGGAAGAAGCAGTCACTGAACCGGGCAATTCTAGAATTACCGGGTTCCGCAGAGTAAATGCGTGAAAGGTTGGCCCGTCTGGTATTACGATGTATGTTGGATGAATTCTCCCCTTGAACTCAACAGAACAGTGCGCGAAATGATTCCAACAGCAAGGAGTCACCGAAGCCAAATTGTAGCTTGTGTGTTTGTTTGTCTGTGTGTGTACAGATGTATACAGTACAGATGCATACATTTGTGTATGAATGGTAACACCTATAAATGTATGTATTGTATAGTCATTCATTCATAAGTCTTCGCATCAGAACCTGTTGCATGTGATTCCAGTCAGTGTCAAAGGGTCCAGTAGTATAACCTTTATTGTATAGTCAAATTACTAAATATGGCAATTTGCTTAAACATTATACATGAACGCAAATGAATTTATGTGGAAGATTGTTTTCATTGTTTTTTCTTTTCATATTTTCCCTCTACTGTTTTGCAGTCCTCTTTTATAAAGGGGAACTTATTTGAAAAAGTAAACAAAGCTTTGATTTGCTCGCATGCTTAGTAACCATTGTACTATGCATTTCACAGCATTCATTCTCTCTCTCTCTCTCTCTCTCTCTCTCTCTCTCTCTCTCTCTCTCTCTCTCTCTCTCTCTCTCTCTCTCATAGTTTCATTTCCTTTATGAGTGCTGATATATATATATATATATATATATATATATATATATATATATATATATATATATATATATATATATATATATATATATATATATATATATATATATATATATATATGATTCAGAGCCTTTGTTAGAAGTAATCGCCCGTAACGCTTTTATCTCTAACCCACTTTCACTCTGGTGAGCATCGCCCAGAGAAAATGGGTTTCTGGGTCGCTTAAAAGATATGTCGAAATGAAAAGATATTCTCCAGCTTTGTTTTAAGTGAAATAGCCTTTCCCCATTTTGCCTTTCACGTAGGTGGTAACCGCGGTTTTAATAATGTCAGCTTTTTTCTTTTATCGTAAGTGATTTTCCCGCATAGACAAACCTGAATACGATTTATGTGATAATTGCGTTTGTCCTTCATCATTTTCTTTTTCCAGTTTTGTGTTTTTACTCCCTGAAACATAATGAAGATACAATATCTAATGTGCAATATATATCATTGCTAACCACGGGCCACCTTTAGCCTTATGTATGACCTAGTTTATTGAAACCTGTGTCATTATTAATGTATCTGGTTATTGTTTATTAATTAAAAAAACAATTTAATTATTTACACATAAATGGCGTTTTAAATTAATAATTTACTGCATTTCATTTACCTATTTATTTCATTCATTTATGTAGGGTTTAAGGTTATTGTTGCTGTATCCTCCACTCATGTTAGACAGAGGGAATGTATTCATACACTCCTGTCCTTCTGTCGCCTCCCTGTCTATCCATGATATCCTCAAAACCCAAAACCTGTCTGTTTGCTGTTAGTGAACTTCATGAAGGAACAGATTGTGGGTCAGATATAAGCTGATATGATTTTTAGACAGACCCGGATTCAGATTCATTTTAGCTTTTCCCCTCATAAAAAAATAAAATGCATATCGGGCAACTCCAGTAAATGATGGCTAACTGGCAACTTACTCACGGAGAAAAACCTGGGTGTAACGGTTATGAGTGCCCTCTGTGTGTTATTTTAACTGTTATGATTTTAGCTTATTTGTTACGTAGTTTCCATGATTCTCTGAGGCGGTTATTATTATTATAAGGGTAATGATTTGTGACGTTGGGACTTGTAAATTGCCATTTGACCTCTTTAGCGAAATACCACGTCCAGACCACTTGTCAACATTGGTTAGAATTTGTCAGATCTGTACAGATCTTGTATACAGCAGAGCGAGATAACGAAATCAGTTTGTCAGTCCTACTGGCATTCTTTTATTAAAGCGTAAAGAACTTGCGCTTATCATGATTCCCTTGAATCACCTGGGCGTAGTAGGGAGGTAATAATTAACTAAGAAGACAATAAATGACTTTGTATTTTGGGTACAGTTCCCAACCTTTCTCATTTATTGAATCCCAGTTTACTGAGAGCTTGTCTTATTCCCATAATAATATCAACAACAGTAAAAAAAAAAGTAGGAAAAGTTTGTTTTCTTCCTCCAAGGCACACACAGATATATATATATATATATATATATATATATATATATATATATATATATATATATATATATATAATATATATATATATATATATATTCACACACATATGAGATCTGAAAAGTAAATAAAACAACAAGTCAACAAACAAGGTGCCAGTATTGTTTTGAAGAGGAGGGAAAAGGTGGAAAAAATATAGAAAGTTATGACCATGTCTTTCCTGCCAACGGTTGCATAGGGACCCATGGATACTTCATTTACATTTATTCGCCTGTATACAAACTCACGCTGCGAACGTTTCTAGTCCATGCATTAAGGGTGTTAGAACTTTGTTGAAGCCTCCCACACACATCCGAACTTTTCACAAGAAAGGAAAACAAACTTTCCTGTTTTTATTACTGTTGTTGATATTATTATGGAAATGAGACAAGCCCTCAGTGAATTGCAAGTCAATAAATATGGAAGGTTAGGAACTGTGCCCCAAAATACAAAAATACAAAATCATTCAATGTCTTTCAGTTCATTATACTTATATATATATATATATATATATATATATATATATATATATATATATATATATATATAGATACACACACACATTATATTGTATATGTGTGTTAGTGTTTGAGTGTGTGTTTATACACTGTTTATTTTCGAATACACACCCGTGTCAGTTCACGCTCTATCTTTCCCCACCCTCGGACCACAAACGAATAGAAGATTCCACCCACACGCCTTCCGCCCATCAATTGTGATGACGCCGAGAGGGGAGAAATGACCCCCGGTTATGCTGTAGGGTCTTTAGGTACGAGAGGCACCCGCCCTTTTACCCCGAAAAGCCATGGGGCACCGAGTACGAAACCAGCTCTCTCTCTCTCTCTCTCTCTCTCTCTCTCTCTCTCTCTCTCTCTCTCTCTCTCTCTCTCTCTCTCTCTCTCTCTCTGAAACTAGGAGGGCTTTTAAAAATCATTCTCATGTAGCAGTCATTTTCAATTTGAGAGGCATTTTTATGCGTGAAGCTGAGGATTTTAATTCAGAGATAGTGATGCATTTCTAAAATGATTTTATAGTTGCTTACTCGGAACGGTATATATTTATAAGTAGGCTATTGTTATATAAGAATTATCAATGTTTCATCAGTTTATTTCTATATTTTTTGAAGTAGAAATTTAAATGAGTAAAACATTCGAAGCCAAATTCTTGAACGATCCTTTATTACATTTTCCTTATTACAGTACATTACCTAACATTACATTGCATTACATTTACTTATTATAGTACATTACGTAATACTACCTTACCTTACATTACATTACATTGCACTTTCCTTATTACAGTACACTACGTAACATTACCCTACATTACATTACATTACATTACATTACATTACTACTACAACTACTACTAAGTTAAGTATACCTTAGTTTAACTAGACCACTGAGCTGATTAACAGCTCTACTAGGGCTGACCCGAAGGATTAGATTTATTTTACGTGACTAAGAACCAATTGGTTACCTAGCAACGGGACCTACAGCTTATTGTGGAATCCGAACCACATTATAGCGAGAAATGAATCTCTATCACCAGAAATAAATTCCTCTAATTCTTCATTGGCCGGTCGGAGAATCGAACGCGGGGCCAGCAGAGCGCTAGCTGAGAACGGTACCCACCCTTCCAATGAGGAGCTACTACTACTACTGCTACTACTACTACTACTACTGCTACTACTACTAATACTGCTGCTGCAACTGCTACTACTACTACTGCAACAACAACAACAACAACTACTACTACTACTACTGCAACTGCAACTGCTGCTGCTACTACTACTACTACTTCTGCTGCTGCTACTACTACTACTACTACTATTACTGCAACTGCTACTGCTACTGCTACTACTACTGGTGCTATTACTGTTACTGTATCATCGAGGAATTCCCTGTGCAATAACTCTTCTACTTCGAAGTCTCTTCGTAATACCTACACAAAAGCCACATCTGCATTACCTGTCCCGCTCTCTCTCTCCAATATCTCTTTACGTAATGTATACTGCGCCATTCAAGACTTTATCTATCACGATCTCTATATTGCGGTATTAAGGCCTCTCTTTATTAGGTTCTTACTGCTGTTATAGTTATTAATGTCGTTATTGTTATTTTCCTATTGTTGATTTTTTTTATTGCATTTGTCACTGAGGGAATTTCCTGCGTTTCTCTCTCTCTCTCTCTCTCTCTCTCTCTCTCTCTCTCTCTCTCTCTCTCTCTCTCTCTCTCTCTCTCTATATATATATATATATATATATATATATATATATATATATATATATATATATATATATATATATATATATATATATATAATGTGCGCACCAACATGTGTTGCTTAATTTTTGTGATGAAAATAATTCAAATCAAAATTTCATATATATATATATATATATATATATATATATATATATATATATATATATATATATATATATTATATATATATATATATATATATATATATATATATATATATATATATATATATATATATATATATATATATATAGATATATATATCTTAATGTATAAGTAATTTTGTTGAGAATATCGACAGAAGTGGGTGTTGAGTTTGAAAAAAATTGAAAAACCGAAGAATGAAAAAGAAACCAATAATTAATGGTATTTCAAGTGAGATTCCATTGCATGACGGTAATTGTGCCTGGAGCGGATGACCAGTGTGAATAAGGTAAACCCAGCTGAAAATAGATTCCAGAAAAATGGGAGACCCGAATACGAGTTCCTTATATGAAAAATGACGATGGAGATGATTGCAATGATCTTTTCTGTCTGAATTTAAACTGGAAAGTTTATGGGTTGAGTTGGAAGAGCTATTTGGGTGTGTAGACAAGGAAAGGTTCATTTTTTATCATCTGCTGCAATGCCCCGAGGGAAATATTGTGGATCCATTGTGTAGAAGATAATCTTTTAGAGGAAGAGGATTTTGTGATGCAAGTGAGTATTGTTTTAGGATATGTAGAAAGGTGAGTGACTGGTTTGCTTTGAAACTGGGTCGCGGTCTAGGATGTTTTATGTCATTATGATAGTTTTGTGTAATATTGCAGCTGGGGCAATGCGCTTTTTAGATAATGTGTTTCTGTAAAAGAAAACTATTGTGCCGGCTTTGTCTGTCCGCACTACTGAGGCTAGAGAGCTGCAAATTGTTATGTTGATCATCCATCTTCCAATTGCAGCCCTCTAGACTCAGTAGTTTTTATTTTATTCAAGGTTAAAGGTAGCCATAATCGTGCGTCTGGCAGCGCTATAGGACATGCCACCACCGGATCGTGGTTGAAGTTTCTTGGGCAGCTGCTCATACAGCATTATGCTGAGCCCACCGAAAGATAGATAGATCTGTATTCTGTGGCTTTGATTATACGCTCTACAGAAAACTCGAATGTGCCGAAGAAACTTCGGCGCAATTTTTACTTGGTGTAATTACTGGGAATTATGGAAAGAGCCTGTTCAGTAGGGTAAAAGAGTTTGCGCAAGAAGAAAGTTGAGAGTGAATTTTAGATATCATAAAGTTATAAGGGTAAATAAAAGCCGAGAAG
>NC_089757.1:27453264-27475764 GCF_040412425.1 Macrobrachium rosenbergii | reverse complement strand
ATATATATAATCATTTTACAGCCTAACGAGAATCAATGGTGAATCAGTCAACAAAACACGTATTTTTATGACTGATGCAACTATTAGTTTTACTCAGCTAACGATATTCTCATGCAATATTATATATATATATATATATATATATATATATATATATATATATATATATATATATATATATATATATATATATATATATATATATATATATATATATATAGTAATTTACAATCCAATCAGAATCAGCGATGAAATAGCGTCTTGCAAGAGAATATCATTAGCTGAAAAATAGTATTACTAATAGTAGTAATAAAACTAATGGTAGCATTAGTCACGATAATACACCTTTTGTCGGCCCACTATGGACAACAAAGGGAAAACAACGAACGACGGAAATACACAAAACCCCACTGGATAGATTGGGTTCATTAGCGGCTCCTGTTTGTCCCTAATGAGCTCATGGTCATAATCCATGACAGGGAGAGTATTCATCTTTCCCCGTGGGATTCGGGGTTCTCAGACTGGAAAGCGAATTGAGTGTATATATATATATATATATATATATATATATATATATATATATATATATATATATATATATATATATATATATATATATACATACATATATATATTAACTTTATCACTCACAATTGTTCTGTGCCTTAATACAATTCCTAACATTCTACGGATACTTGACAATGAGGACTGTTAGTCCTGGAAAGCTTGTAACTTTTTTTTTTTAATATCTCCGCTAGATACCATCCAGTTTCAGTGAGGTCCTGTTAGTAAATATATATATACATACCTATATATATATATATATATATATATATATATATATATATATATATATATATATATATATATATATATATATATATATATATATATATATATATATATATATATATATATATAAACCATTTATTTTTATTGTTTCGAGCAATGGAAGTTTTGTGTTTTTGATATGCACTTGGAATAACAAAATTCAAATCGTTTAGAACCATATACAATATTGTTTTTCATTTCAAAACAGTGAAATATCTGCGACGCTTCAAAACCGCTACGGTTTTTGAAGAAGCTGGCTGGTATCCTTTTGCCCTTATAACATCGCATCCTCAGCAGGATTCCTTGAACTCCTCCTCAGTAGCAGCTCCAAAGGCATCGTAGCTCCCCTGGACATCGAATCCCTCTTGACGAATGCTCCTATTAACAGGCCCCTAGAATACATACTGACGGAGGAGTATGACGACTATACCACCACTCCGGTTAACATCCCGGAGGGGATACTGAAGTCTCTGTTTGGCATCTGCATGAATGAGTCCCTATTCAGATGTCCTATGGGCACGACATATCAGTAGATCGACAGCATTATAATAACGTTACCAGCAGGTGTGCTTTTTGCAAACTTCCTCATGGGGTACGTCGAAGAAGAGGCCTTTAGGGATACGGATATACCCATCATGCACACAGCAATGTATCGACAATACCTTTGTCAAGCACCGACGACGACGTACTCCTATGTGTCAAGGACGCATTTGAAACTAAGTCTTGTCTGCATTTCATAACAGTGAGGAGCAACAGCAACCAGCATCCCTTGCTTGGAGTCCTCCTTAATTTTCGGTAAGATTACACCGAAACTTCGGTTTACTTTAATAAAGCTACTAATGCAGGTGACTGCCTCATTAGTGTCAGGGAGTGCCCTTAGCGCTACCTGGAACCTACTCTGTTTTAAATTCAGTATGAATAGCCCGTGTAAGTGTCTGCTTTAAACACTCAACGAACACAATGTATATATCTTGCTTCGAACACGGAGAGAAAACGCCACGTTAATACTTGCCTTGAACACTATAGATATCCCATGTAAAAGTCCATTTTCAGCACTGTGAAAAATTTGCGTAAATATCCAATTTACAAAGATGAAAATGATAGCGAATAGAACTGATGGTAAGAAATTTCATAGATTGAGTCCTTGATGAATTTACAGAAGTTTTTTTTATTTTCCAAGATAACTTCATAAGCGTTTCAGAGTTTTTACCTCTAAGCATTCTGCTCACCTCTGGGGAAATTATTTTATGCAGTTAATTCATATACAAAGTTTTCTAAACCAAACTTATCGAACAACGGAAAAATCTGTGTGATTAACAAAAATTATATATATATATACACATTTACATATATATATATCTATATATATGGATAAATAGATAGATAGATAGGTAGATATATGGACATATATATATATATATATATATATATATATATATATATATATATATATATATATATATATATATATATATATATATATATATATATTTATACCGAGAAAGTGTGTATGTATGTGTGCGCGCGCATGCGTCTGTGTGGGTGTGTAGTTTGTATGTAAATTCTCTTAATACTCTTTATGATTACAGTTCGGTCAATTACACTATATATCACAGCCTATCATCCGCTCCTGCCTTTTAATTGTGCAATCAGGGTCAAAAGCAAGTTGATGCATTGTTCTCTCATGAATGAAATTTGGGCATCAATTCATTACAGTTTCGTCACAGAGCGACCGGCGATGGCCGCGCTTATGAAATTGATACGGGCTCCTCTATATTCATTTTATCTACATTGCTGTCGGAGTCCAGAGTAATATAAATTCATATGTTGGGTCGTTCATTTTGCCGACGCTGTTTAAAGCTGCATTGTAAAAGGGCCTTGCTTTTTCGATTTTTATAATGTTCATTATTCATTTGACCGTATTTCTGGCATTAGGCTGCGTCATTTTTAGGATTAAATGTTTTATGCAGAGGTCATTGTAACTGGGCAGCCGAACGGAAAGACATAAAAGGTTGGGGTGGGACGGGGGGGGAGGAGCGGTAGGGATGTACAGTGATGCTTTAGCCCGTAAAAAATATTGACCTGACTTTTAATGGCTGGAAGATTATTAAATATGGTAAAATAGAAGCAGGAAATGAATCCCAAAGTTCACCATTAGGTGATTTTAACAGTTTTACCCTTTCATTTGTGATTCAGCACCACACTGTCCTCAAAAAGTTTTTTTCCAGTTTTGACCAGATTTTGGAATAACCTCCCCTGCTGAATCGATGAAATTTCAAAATTTCAGCCCGGGAAATTTTCTTAATATGGCCTCTTCCCTTTACTCTACTTTTAAGCATCGCTTTAAAACATTCCCCTTCAGTGTATTTAAATTTTTTTTTTTTATTAAAATTTGTATCCTTCCACATCTTACCATGAAACGTTACTTACTCGTTCAAATACTCTCCAAACCATAATTTTCTCACCGTTAACAACAACAATTACGTTTACTTTCTTGAACTCTCATTTCCTATTCTTGGATCCTTGTCCTCTTGGTCATTGTCACTGACTTTCTGTGGCTGACACCAGTGCAACTTTTGCATAGCTAAAGTCTGCCTTTTAGTAGAACTTTGAATTCACTAACATTGATAACTACTCTTTAAGTTTTAGATACATTTTCACTTGTATTTTAGTTTTCTGTAAAAGAAAACTATTGTGCCGGCTTTGTCTGTCCGTCCGCACTGTTTTCTGTCCGCACTTTTTCTGTCCTCCCTCAGATCTTAAAAACTACTGAGGCTCGGTGGCTGCAAATTGGTGTGTTGATCATCCTCCCTCCAATCATCAAACATACCAAAATGCAGCCCTCTAGCCTCAGTAGTATTTATTTTATTGAAGGTTAAAGTTAGCCGTAATAGTGCGTTTGGCAAAGATATAGGACCGGCCAGCACCGGGCAGTGGTTAAAGTTTCATGGGCCTCGGCTCATACAGCATTATACCGAGACTACCGAAAGACGTGGCCTCGATTATACGCTGTACAGAAAACTCAATTGCGCCGGAGAAACTTCGGCGCATTTCTTACTTGATTATATGTTGAAATTTATATGACGCAACGTTTTAATTTCCTTCCTTATTTACTTTGCATCTGTACCTTGTAGAAATTCCTTCTCATTAGCGTCTTTTCTTAACAATATCTCTTAATTAGCATCTAATTTTTTTATGCTATCATTCTCTCTTACTATGTTCATGACTTAATAACACTGTCTGTCACATCGGAAGCACCACTTCTCAACCTTTCAGATTCCTTTAACAGTTACAAACGTCTACGATTATGTATGTATGTATGTATGGATGTCTGTATGTATGTACGTATGTATTTATGTATGTATTTATGTCTGTATGGCTGTAATTATGTATATATGCATGCATGCCTGTCTGTATGCATGTATGCATGTATGTATGTATGTCTGTATGTGTCTGTATGTATGCACGCATATTTATATGTATGTATCTATGTATGTATGTATGTATGTATGTATGTATGTATGGCAAATTTCAGAAATATCAAAGATGACTGGAGCGTTGGAATATGAGCAATTCAAAAGACAGATCTTTCGAGTTACTCCATCAACGAGAAGTAGGAAGGATCCGGGTTGGGGGAGAAGGGGGGGGTGTTGATATCCAGAATGACACTCCCCCCCCCCTTCTCCTCAGAAAACGTCTCGACGATGATGTAAGTGTCTCGTCCTCGAAAGGAACTCATCCCATCAGATCCTTTCCGGAGTCCTTCCGCCCGGCTGGATCGAAATGCCACAGTGCCGCCCGAGGATTCGCCCAGATGTAAAATGATAACATTTCGGGTGGGCCATTCGTGAGACTCTTTGGGCCTAACGTTTCGAGAATGACCACGTCTGTTAGTGGGATGCACTCTAATCTTCTTGAAGGTAGCCAAGGAGTGGGATACTATTCTTTAATGTATAAAGTTATATGGAGCTTCCTCTTGTTTTTATTATTTTTTTTTTTGTGGTCTTTGTGTCTCTACCTTATTATCTTTATTTTTTGTTTTTTTTTTTCAGTGAATGACGAGGAATGGTAATTGCTTGTAAATCGTAATTATTATTATTATTATTATTATTATTATTATTATTATTATTATTATTATTATTATTATTATTATTGAGAAGATAAACCCAATAGGGAACAAGCCTACGGGAAATAACGACTTGAAATTCAAGCTACCAAACAATATGGTGTTTATTTGGAAGACACTACAGATCATAGGAAATACAAGAAGATAAATACGTAAGCAGAAGGTGAATTGTTTTAGAGTAGTAATGCAGTGCTTCTTCGCTTGAACTTGTAATTAAACATCATAAATTATTAGTCGTAGAGATTATATATTTGACATTCATTATCAGCGATGCGTGTTTCGTAAATCACACGCATACACACATACATACATATGATGATTACAATCACGTTTTCACGTGATTCATTTATCACACATTGCCACAAGTAAGAAATAAGAGGCGGGGTGAGGGTCCTAACTGGTTTCGACTTTATTTCCAAGCCATTGACGTCAGTGGCTTGGAAATAAAGTCGAAACCGGTCGGGACCCACACCCCGTCTCTTATTTTTTTCACCTATGGTACTGAGTAATACTTACATACATACATACTTGTATTTCAGTTAATAAACTCCCGCATGATGTTCCTAGCCATAACCACGAACCGACTAATTTATACTGACTCATACTGACCCAATTTACGACAGAAGAGAAACCGCGTTTGCCAGACGTTTTTACCTCCGAGTTCAGGCTGAACTTTGACAGATGTATCGCTGTCAGAATGCAGCGCTTTCCCAATCCTCCTGCAGATTCCATTTCACTCGCAAACTTCCAACTCCCACTCCCACTCCCACTCCCACTCCCACTCCCACTCCCAAGTCTGACTCCCACGCCCCCCAACCTTCCATTGCCCTTGAGGTTGTTGCCTGCACGTAATCAGAATCTTAATTTTGACTTTGCTCTGGGCAACGCATTTGGAGTAGTGCTGTTTTCACTTTTTTCTGATTTCATTTCATTTCTCTTAGGCTTCAGTTAGTGCTTATCCGTCTTAATCTCTTCTTGAAACGGGTACAAAAAAATGCAGAACCTGTATGAAGGTGCATTAAGCTTTTCACATTCCTGAACACAAGTATTTTATTCGACGGTATGTTTGATAGCATTAATTTTTTATTGATTTTCACCAGGACGAACCCCAGAGAACGAATTCTTATGATGTGCATTCGTAACTCTGATAAGAGGCGAGAAATAATCCGCAAGTACCCCCGTGGAAATCCAAGGATCAGTTTGAAAATGAAGGTGACGTTCATATCACGATGTTAATGGGATGTACTTCCTTCGCTTTGAGCCTCACTGTTTTCTACCTCGTCATTTATCTTGTTCTTTTGGAACCCTTTTTTTTTCTCTCTCTCTCTCACTCTATTTAGGTTTCCCCTTCCCTTGGCCTCTACATTGAAGAACAAAAACTTTTTTTTTTCGATAGTCTATTTCACACTACCAACGGGTAACTCGGTTTCGTGAAATTCTTTTTATGTTCGTGAATTACGAAAAGCAGGGTTCGCTGAATTTCCTTGCTGACCTTGACCTTCATGAACAGTATCGTGTATTTGCACTAATTTTAATTCGATATGTGCTCAAATTTATTTACGTGCATACGTACAGGCAAGCAGACTTACATTGACATAGCATGGTTGAAAAGAAAGAACATATCTTCAAAAGTTTCTGGGAACGCTGACGATGATGATATTGTACTGGAAAAAGTATGGGTTTTGTTTGGCCCTTTTTTTGTGAATATGTCACACCTAAGATTGCATTCCGTTGTATTAATAGGGGGCAATGTTTAATTGCATAGGTTTATAATCAGACATTAACTATATTTTGCAGAATCTTGTTTTATTTGGTTTTCTTTGTAATAATAATAATAATAATAATAATAATAATAATAATAATAATAATAATAATAATAATAATAATGGTGAAGATATCCACAATAATGTAAGTGTAATTAAATATTTAAATCGAGGAAGGTTATCGAATGCTCTCGTTTTATATACATTCTTTTAATATACCCCCGTATGGGGGATATTGCCGTCAGTGCACCTCATGCAGTGCACTGTAAGCATTACTTAAGATTCTTTGCAGCGTGCCTTCAGCCCATAGCTGCAACCCCTTTCGTTCCTTTTACTGTACCTCCTTTCATATTCTCTTTCTTCCATCTTACTTTCCACTCTCTCCTAACAGTTGTTGCAAAGAGCAACTGCGAGGTTTTCCTCCTGTTACACCTTTCAAACTTTTTTATTGTCAGTTTCCGTTTCAGCGCTGAATGACCTCATAGGTCCCACTGCTTGGCCTAAATTCTATATTCAGTTCAATTCTTTTAATATAAATTTATACTGAGATCATTGTGGATTTCTTCATCATTTTAGTGACTTGTGATAATGAGATTTTTATAAATAATAATAATAATAATAATAATAATAATAATAATAATAATAATAATAATAATAATAATAATAATAATAATATCCGTATACCATTTAGCATGCTTTATAAAGACAAAATAGCAAGTTTTAGTATCATTGCAAATTTTTCTAAAAGGTTCAATTACGAGTTTTCATGCAGGATCATCTTACGTGGCTTTTCCACAGAGGATAAAAAAAAAAAAAAAAAAAAGACAGAAGCAAGCAGAAAAGGGGGGTGGGGTGCCTGGTGTAATGCACTGGTGGGTGTCATGGGTGGGGGGCGTGGCGGCCTTGATATTGCGGTGCATTGCTGGGTCACAGGAAAGTGCATTATGAACCCCTTAATGTAGCGCCTCCACTTTGCGGTAATGTCGTGGTCGTAATGCAATAGAAAAGATGATGGGTAATTACGTTTTTACGTTACAATAGTATTATAAAGGTGAATGAGAGGTCGGTCAAATGTCGTTGCAGTTTTTATTCTTCCCCCTTTGGGTTTGAAACTTTCGGTTCCCTCTGCGATTTAAATTGGTTGTGTGTGTTTGTTTTTGAATTATATCATTGTTTTTTTTTCGTTTTTACTAACTATGGTAGTTTCCTTTTTTTTATTTTTTTGCTCTCAGTATTGTTGTTTATTCGTTATTTTTGTTGCTCCGTTGCGATTTCAAATGGTTGGTTGTGTTTGTTTGTGTTTAATTTTTTTTCTTACTAATTATGTTACCTTTCGTTTTTATTTTTTTTTTCTCATTATTGCTGTTATTGGTTGTTCTTCTTGTTTTATTTTCGTTGTTTTTATGATGTATTTCTTTGTTTTGACTTTGTACGTAGACTGAGAGATTTAAAATAATTATGTTAGATTTCTTTATTTTTTGCTTCTGTTATTGTATATGTTTACTTTTCCGTGTTCGTAGACTGAGATTTGAAATAATTATGTCAGTTTTTTTTATGTTTTGCCTTTTTTATTTTTGTTTATATGTTGCTCTTCTTGTTTTGTTTTTATGATTTCGGTGATATTGTGCTTTTTTTTTTATTCGTAGACTGCGATTTAAAAATTGGCTTATATATATTCGTCGAGTATTGTAGGATTTTTTCTGTTGTTATTCGGTAATATTTAGTCTTGATCGTCGCTGGAATTGAAAACAGGAATGAATTCCTGCCACATATGAATGGATCACATTTTCTTCCCCTGCGGCACCAGATGTTACGCTTCCAGTTGGTCTGCCTGGAAGATGAAAAGAAAATTCTCTCTCTCTCTCTCTCTCTCTCTCTCTCTCTCTCTCTCTCTCTCTCTCTCTCTCTCTCTCTCTCTCTCTCTCTCTCTCTCTCTCTCTAAATTTAGAGAAAATTGACTTTAAGATTCAAGAACGTGAGTAAAGATGTGTCACCACTTTACATATTTAAGAAGACGCTATTTTTAGAAATGTCTCGTTGGTACATTGCGTCCCCCCCGCCCCTTTTTTTTTTTTTTTTGCCATCTTCATTTTTTCGTGGTTCCTTAAGAAATGGGTCTTTAAAGACATTGGGTTGGCCGTTACGATAGCCTGTTTAAAAGAAAATTGTGACATTCTGTAATTTTAAATCGTCATTGAACCAATCTATAGCACCTGAATGATTGCTGAAGATATGTATGTTTGAAAGGCCTTTCGACTTATAGTCCTTTACTTTTCATGATTCAGTTATACAGACACACACACAAACAAACACATATATATATATATATTTACATATATATATATATATATATATATATATATATATATATATATATATATATATATATATATATATATTTATATATAATATATATACGAGCGTGTGTGTGTTTGTGTGTGTGTAAACAACTGTGATGTGTGGCTTCTTGATTGAAGAAGGAGACGGGGTTAGTAGCATTATTCCAGTGGACTTAATGTGAGCCAGAAGGCGGAAGCCTTTAAGGGGAAAAACAGGAATAGGAAAAAAGGAAAGAGATATAGAACAGAAATTGCATTATATGTATATATATGTATGTATTTATGTACATTTGTTAAAACTAGTGTATACATGCATGCAAATATAAAACATTCATTGCACAAAACACAAAAGGCCTATTTCGTGTCTGCCACTCATGACTTATTGATAAACGTATATCGTAAAAATACATAATATTTGCAATTTGCGCTACGACAAAACCTGATATATTGCTCGTAATTTTCCCTGCGATTGCATAACCAAACAAATGGATGTTCCGATAACTAACGTAACTTTAATGGTCGCCACACTGTAAATCCGTTGGTCCGGATTTTTTTATTTATATTTTTTTTTCTTTTTGAGCAGCAGATCCAAGCGGTTGTTGGATGAATAACGTAACTTTGATGGCCGCACATTGTAAATCCGTTGGTCCGCGGATTTTTTTGTTGGGGGGGCGGGGGGCAGCAGATCCTAACGGTTGTTGGTTTCAATAGAAGTGCAAACTATTTGTTAACTGTAACTGTCTTTCTCAGTTTATAATATTTCTTGAGGATACGGTTGCACGTTTCAGATCGGTCCACTTAAAGATTTAAGCTTGTAATTGATTAAATTGGTGAGGAAATCCACAGTGGTGTAAATTTGAATTATATTAGCTGGTTCTCAGAAAGCTCTCGTTTGTGTAATATATATATATATATATATATATATATATATATATATATATATATATATATATATATATATATATATATATTTATATATATATATATATATATATATATATATATATATATATATATATATATATAATATGTATATATTCACATGTACACCTTTTTCGATTTCTTCACCTTTTAGTGACTCATGCTATTATGAGATTTTTATGAATGATTGAATTATTATTTAATTACACTACAGTGACGTGATTCACTTTCTTAATCTAAATCTCTGCGCCTCTACTTGATTGTTGCTTGTTTGCAGCTGTTTATGACGACTCCAGCTTTAAGTCGAAGCCTTCAGTTATAGGTTTCCAGTAATAAACGCATATAGTTATTCCCTTAAAACTTTGATTTTATTAATTTTTCATTGCATTTATTATATGCGGTTGCTGTATTGGCTTACGTTAGATTACTCCGTAGGGGGTTATTGGCGTCAGTGCAGCTCACGGGGTGCACTGTAGGCATTACTAAAGGTTCTTTGCGGCGCCCCTTCGGCCCCTAGCTGCAACCCATTTCATTCCTTTTACTGTACCTCTGTTCATATTATCTTTCTCCTATCTTGCTATCCACCCTCTTCTAACAATTATTTCATAGTGCAACTGCGAGGTTTTCCTCCTGTTACACCTTTCAGACGTACTTACTCTCATTTACCTTTCCAGCGCTGAATGACCTTATAGGTCCCAGTGCTTGGCCTTTGACCTAAACTCTGTATTCCATTCCATTCCTTACGTTAAATTAGTGTAAAAAATATACACCCCTGTTCCATTTGTCTGGGATCTTTTGCATGCTATCGACAGTATGATGGCTTCCAGTTCATTTGAACAGGATTTCATATTAATCACCCTGCTATTAATGCGTGCTGCAAACAAGTAAGGTAACGCAACAGTGCCGTTTGGAAACGATCAAGTACATTTCGACGTGTTCTAATTTTGTAGCTGCCGATACCGCTACCTCAGTAATTTACTTGGCTTGATTGCATAAATTAAAAAAAAAATTATCATCATCACCATTCTTGTCTGGGGAACAAGAAGGGTTTTTAATCTCCCCCCACCTCCATGCCGACACAAAACTCTAATTTGAGAAAAGGGGTAAGTTTGTGGTTAACACCCATTCTTTTCAAAAATTACAACAGACCTTTGGAGTCGGATGCGAATTATTGTAATATAAATCACAGAGAGGTATCACAACCAACTGAGTGAGTTATCATCTTCTCTAAATTTTATGAGTTGTCGATCAACTCCCTAGTAGGCTATAGTATATAAAAATTTGAAAGCTTTGCCTTTGTCACAAAGTCGTTCCCCAGCTTAATCATTGACCACTTACGGTCCTTTTGTATCATCTTACCGATTAAAAACTAGTAAAAATTGCGCCGAATTTTCTTCGGCGCAATCGAGTTTTCTGTACAGCCGGTCCAGCGTAAAATCAAGGTCACCAAAAATAGATCTATCTTTCGGTGGTCTCGGTATAATGGTGTATGAGCCGCGGCCCATGAAAACTTAACCACGGCCCGGTGGTGGCCTATCCCATATCGTTGCCAGAAGCACGCCGATTATGGCTAATTTTAACCACAGATAAAATTTAAAAACACTACTGAGGCTAGAGGGCTGCATTTTGGTATGTTTGATAACTGGAAGGTGGATGATCAACATACCAATTTGCAGCCCTCTAGCCTCAGTAGTTTTTAAGATCTGAGGGCGGACAGAAAAAGTGTGGATAGAAAAAGGTACGGACATAATAAAGTGCGAACAGACAGACAAAGCCGACACGATAGTTTTCTTTTATAGAAAACTAAAAAAACTGGAAGTTTGAAATGCCTTGAAATTTGTTTTGTTTACTAGGAGATGGGACCAAATACACTTTATATTTGGGGTTTGCAGTCCAATTAATACTATTGTGTCGGCATTGTCTGCTGGAATTTGACAAAATTCGTCAGTGACACTGAAATTCAAATTACTACTGAAGAGTTCAATACATTTTTTAACGTTCTTTTGGTAAACGCTAATGATATTTCACTCACATGGTTGGTACACGGTCTAAGCTGCCCTAAAATGGAGAACTGCCGTATCTGCAAAATTTTCGAAATTGAGATATGCCACCTATTGGCTCGTGAAACTCTAATACACAAGTTATCGCAGTTTCAGAATGATTCTTCAATGCTTTCCACGAATATTCAGGGGGTCTCATTTGTAGTATCTGCAAAATCAGTAGTAAGGCAAGGGAGTATCTACCATTTTCCTCGGTTCTGTATTTTTGCAGATACTGCAGTCTTCCATTTTAGGATAGTAGTAGGTACCCAAGACATTACTTTTATGATCTATCCATGTTATTAAAAATTAAAAATACATTTTTTACCTATTAAGAGAATTGCTATTAAACTTTGAGTAACGGAAGATATTTGAGTAAATTGTTCTATAATTCTTTCTATCAGACATTATAAGGTTTCGAATATGACTTAGTGTTTTGACCCTTACAAAGACAGGCTATGTGCTCTCACACTGATAAGTTAAAGGGTATGTATCACAACATCTTAATTTTAACGCCGATTTTGTAATGAGTTCTCTAACTTGGCGCCGTTATCTCCAAGTGAAGCTGCGTAACAGAGGGCATGTAAATTAATATCTCATTCTCCTTGAGAGCTTAAGGGCGTTTGGATGAGTCAGAATGCTATTCATTGTAGCTTCTCAGACCGCTTATTGCTGTCAGAACGGAAATCATATTTAGCTCCCGTAATTACCCAAGAACTTCTAGCATGGCCTCTGGAAAAGCGCGAGAGTTTGGAGTACTAATTACATCTGTCTATGTACAGTATCTATCTATCTATCTATCTATATATATATATATATATATATATATATATATATATATATATATATATATGTGTGTGTGTGTGTATATATATATTTGTGTATATGTACCGTATACACATATATATATATGTGTGTGTGTGTGTGTACACACACACACACTATATATATATATATATGTATGTTTATATACTGTATATTTGCACCTCCACTTTGTATCACTAATATCTCATATTACATGATGAGATTCAAGAAGCAAGCCTTAACCACAATCATTATTCTAAATTACTATTAATTACTTTATTAAATAACACTGAGATTCATGAAATGTTCGAGATTATCCACAATTATATTAATGAAAACAGGTTTGCGAGTATTATCGCAGCGTCTCGTCAGAATTGTAGGATGCGTCACCATGTTACTTCATGAACTACGTTGCATTTGCAACTGCAATCTCCTGCATTTAAAGTTTCATCTGCAGAATTGTCATTTCACAGCACCCCTTAGCAAAAAGTCGTAGAAGCTAGAAATACGAGCTTACTTACATTCATGCCATGTATTTCTTGGTGAAATAATTATCAGAACTGAAATTTCTCAGTCATGAATTTCTAGGTCATGTCTGAATTGAACGTTTTTTGTTTCGAGTTACCCCATCCTACATCAACCTTTTCATTTTTATTTTTTGTACATCTTGGAATTTCTCCAGCTGTTTGATTTCTATTTGAAATAAGTAAATAATAATAAAATTATGTCACTGTGATCCACATCTTATGACAATTTCAATGGTGCGTTATCTCAGTATTTTGGATTATTACTTTAAGGAGTTTAATCAGTCCACAGGCATAAAGATGCTATCGTCATATCCTCAGTATTACAGATGTGCTGTAGATATTACATATTTTGCCAATATGCCTACTATCTTTACAGAGCGTAACTTAAGAGAAAAGCAGTACCAGACACTTCCAGTTTCACCGCTTGAATATCGAATTTCCGATAATCACTTCATAGATGAAAACGTTCACAGCTTCACCCAATTCTTACACCTACACAGATGGCCCATCAGCGGTACATTCAGCCACCAATCAAACTACACCACTCGACTGTTTCTAATTATAACAATTATTATTTTTTTTTCTAACAGTCATCCTATTCGACTGTGTGGTATTTATAGTGTGGGGTTCCGGGTTGCATCCTGCCTCCTAAGAAGCCCATCACTTTTGTCACTATTGAGCGTTTTTTCTACCAGCACGCTCTTCTGCACGAGTCCTGGAGCTAATTCGGCAGCTAGTTTTTCTAGGTTCCTTTTCTTGGGATCGTGCCTAGTGTTCCTATGATTATGGGTATAATTTCCACTGGCATATTCCATATCTTTCTTATTTCTATTTTCAGTCCTTGATACTTATAAATTTTTTCTCTTTCTTTCTCATCTACTCTGGTGTCCCATGGTACTGCGAAATCAATGAGTGATACTTTCTTCTTCATGATGATGATGATGATGAGGCCAAAAAATGCAGACTGATAATCATATCTATAAATACCTTATGAATCTATACTTTGTTATTAACTTTGTATTTTTTCCTCATGGTTAAATTTGCAAATCTATCTAGCTATCTATCTAAGTTAATTTTGTTCCCTCTTCTATCTCATCCAATTTTATTTATCCATATATGTATAGACGTTCTCTCTCTCTCTCTCTCTCTCTCTCTCTCTCTCTCTCTCTCTCTCTCTCCTCTCTCTTGTAGGTTCGTGTTGGTGTGTGTTTCCGGATTTAGGCCGTCTTCCCCATTTTCCAATCGATCGTGGAACCTAACTTGAATTAATGGTGGTAATCCACTGCATGTTCCGGAATACAATAACGTCAGCCATTCTTGGCTCTGCTGCATTTCTCGCATCGTACTTTCTTTTTCCTCTGTGTTTCAGAAGTTCCCGATTGGTTCCTGCGGACTAAATTTTTATCAGCTGCATTTCCCTCAAGTTTCAGGAAATGTCGTAAAACCAGAGACTTGTAAAATGTGGTCGTAAGTCTTAAGTTTTTTTTTTTTTTTTTTGCACTTTTTCAAATTTGCTTATCATCCCCCAGTTCTCTCTCTCTCTCTCTCTCTCTCTCTCTCTCTCTCTCTCTCTCTCTCTCTCTCTCTCTCTCTACTTTCAGTCAGTGGCACCACCTGTTTGACCTAGATATCAACAGCTGTGCATGTTGCATGCAGTGATTGCATTAGGTCTGGAGACTGCAGCCAGGGTAAAGACGATGGCATGGCATTGGTCGTCTAGATTGCAGGCTAAGCCACATCAGCTCATGGGGGATTACAAGGCCTCCGGGTTATTTCCTCTCAGACCGCTTGATATTAGTTTATTCGGCGTTGTAACGGCTCCCCCTCTATAGAGATCTTGGCAACGGCACCTCGAGGTCCACTGGACTGCTGCTGGAATGGTCACTAACGACGGTATCTGGAAGTCGCGCTTGAGCCAGACAGCTCTTGCGTCCCTTCGTCTCTTTTGGGACGTGTGTATGCGTCACTGTTGAGAGAGAGAGAGAGAGAGAGAGAGAGAGAGAGAGAGAGAAGGCTATATACGGATAGGACTACAAAGGTAAATTCCATTAGTGAGAACAGTGCATCGGTAGATGGAACTAAATGATAGGATTGGGGAGGCAATGAGCAAATTAGCAGCTAAAAATCACAGTTCCGTGTTAAATTACCCCAGCTATTTTAACGTAAAGGAAATGCATCAGTAATATAATAATCATAATAACAATAATAATAATTACATCTGTTTCTGGCTAATAGGAATGGTCACTTGCAGCTTGTTCACAAGAATACTTATTTTACATATCTACAGTACCGATGAAGTTGTTATTAACTTGCCATACACTGTCACAATGTCATAGTAATCTTACAATATAGGAGGGGGATATATCTTGTCAACTGTTCCTTCTTATCCATACACATGTTTCTATACGTGTTAAAGTGCATAACTTCCTTCAGAATCTCGGAAGAAATATGTTGATGAAAACTGCAACTTATGACTTGCTGGAAAGCTATTTTGCGTCATGACTCCACGTAAAGTTGGGAAATCCCCGCGCACGAAGTCTGACGAATTTCCGCCTTTTCCGAACTCAGAATGCAAAATCTGACATCTTCGGTTTTTCATTTCAGTCTTTCTTCTTCCGGCCGAGGAGAACCATATTTTACTTCTTGTTTTCCGTTAATTCTTTTCTGTATTCAGGTTTTTTTCACTGGGATTAAGTCATTGTTTAAAGCTATCATTTTCCCAGTCAGATGAGGATAGCTAACTGAAGGGACATTCCAGTATATCATTTTGTAATTGGGTGACCTTCTTTGAATGTTCGATGTTTAGAGGTCAAGAAGGAAATATTCTAAAATAATTTCCCTTTCGGAACAGAGAATTATTTAATAAAAATTCTAGTTTAATAAAAGACGTATTTCCCATCCCAAGACGAGAAATAATTGAGGGAAGAAATCTTGGCTTTTCCCTTCCAGCAAAAGAAAAACCGTTTGTCAGGAGTGAATTTGTTTCCTCGAGACCCTGGAGCGATTTTTTTCCCTTCTCTCTCTCTCTCTCTCTCTCTCTCTCTCTCTCTCTCTCTCTCTCTCTTGCTGTGGCGGATAAGAACTGATTTTCCTTTTCGGGAGGCGAAGGCTTCCTGATTCTTTTTCTTCGGGGAAAGACCATTTTGCAATTATTTTTTTGTTTAAATGCCCTTCTCTCTTCACCTTTATTATTATTATTATTATTATTATTATTATTATTATTATTATTATTATTATTATTATTATTATTATTATTATTATTCAGAATGTGCACTGATCTATATGGAGAGGTTTTATCTGATATATATATATATATATATATATATATATATATATATATATATATATATATATATATATATATATATATAATATATATCTTTCTCTTTCTCCCATACATAAAACAAAATACAATCAGTATGCTAGCAAGTGTACAGGTGGCGTACGAGAACTGTACAGTGATCACGAGTGTGGGACCTTATCACCCTTGGACAAAATACCCTGGGAGAAAATCTAAGTTGTTCAGACGAGGCTTCCTGTATGTGGAATGTAAAATTTTGGACAATTTTGCCAACTTTCCGTTCATTTCATAGCTTATCATCTAATGATTTGCAAATTTTCCCATTGGGTAGGGAATCTGTTGAAGTGTCAAATTTATTGACACTGATTTTTCTCCATTTTAGAAAATGATTTCTCCGGTTAAGTTCACATCGATTTACATTATCCCAGAATTCATTATCACAGACCAACTAAAATCACTCAGAGTAACCCATGCTACTCCTGTCCCACGTGATCATTTGTTTTTCTACAACCACGATTTCACCTGCATTTAAGGCTGTGGGTGTAATTCTATAAACAATTCTATAAACCTTAAACTGGGGCTAAATCACTTTGGTGGATAATGAATGAGAGATGCAATTAGGGCTAATAGGGTAATCAACCCAGTTCATCTCTCGATAACGAGGCCATTACAGCATTTGCATTGGAAAACTGCTGATCGTCTTTTGTGTGTGCGTGTGTTTTGAGTACGTGTGTATACATTGTTCGTTGCGAAAATATTGCAGTCAAATTTTACCATAGATGTTTAAATTCGTTCGTGAATGGACAAGTACTAAAAAAAAAATGTTTGTAGTTCGCTTTGCTCTTCCGAAAAGAAGATATGTCTCCTAAGACATTCGTTGCGCCGGCGAAGAGTGACTTAGTGGTTATTGAATAGTTGTAATTAGAATTGCTTACATAAAATTCGATCTAGTTCTCGATGAGACTATTCTACTCATCGGCCCGGCCGCAAATTCTTGAGATGTACTGTATGCTAGTATTACACCAGCCCCGGTTTTTGCCATACCCCTAGGTTAGGTTGGGTTAGGTTAATTCAGGTTAGTAACTTTTGGGTGTGGGAAACATAATAAGATTTTCAAGAGAATTCTATGGTTAATTTTTAGTACATGGCGTCCCGCTTTTTTCAAGGAAAGGTCCCCCGGTACTCGGTTACATCTCGGGAAAATGCAGCCCGGGCCATAATCCATGTGTTCTTATTCTTATGCAGAATTTGAAATTTAAATAAATACAGGAAAAACAGAGCGATCAGTTTAACAGAGTTCCGATTCTACAAAAATGGCGACATCAGTTAGGCTGCATTATGCAGTTGTACCTCAATCTGTATATTGGAATTTCAGGGAATATATGCAGAACAAGAATCGTTTCCTATATTACTTATCAAATTAATTTTATAACGTAACTGCCATAACCATCACTTTATCGTCTCTGACGTCATAAGAGACAAAAGCAAAGTAAAAGAAGTATATGATACACAAACCGAGGTGACAGAAGGTTTAAGATTAAACAAGTGGGTCCTAAATATTAAGCACTGACTTTATCGTTTGCAGCCTCAAGAAAGCTAAACGCGTCTAGTGTGAGATCGGTAGTGTAAGTATGAGGATTCAGGAGCTAGTTAATTACTTTTAACATTAAGTGAAGTAGAATTTTATCAAAGGAGTTTTCAAATATGATGACCCCCTAGGCGTAGGGGTTTATGGGGTGCACTGTAGGCATTACTTAAGGTTCTTTGCAGCGTGCCTTCCGCCCCTAGCTGCAACCCCTTTCGTTCCTTTTACTGTACCTCCTTTCATATTCTCTTTCTGCCATGTTACTTTCCAACCTCTCCTAACAATTGATTCACAGTTCAGCTGCGAGGTTTCTTCCTGTTACATCTTTGAAACCTTTTACTGTCAGTTTCCGTTTCAGCGCTGAATGACCTCATAGGTCCCAGCGCTTGGCCTTTGGCCTAAATTCTATATTCAACCAATCAATTCAGATATAACGACGCTTTACAAACCCAGGGAGAGAAAGTGTGGCGTCTTGCAGTAGGAATCCAAAAATGAAAAGAAGTTCCAGTTTATCATAAAATTATTCCTTAAAATTGTGTTTACTTGCGAAGCCATTTATTCGTACCCACGCTATAGCACTCTCTTCAGCCGAGATGCTGAAGAACAACAGAAGCCAAGGAAACAATTCATCATCCAATAACTCTTCTTGCTGATGCGGCGGCAATGTGGGTCAGTTTAAAATTCGTAGTGATCTTGAAAACAGTATTTTAAAGATGAATTTCGTAATAGCAATATAATAATTAAAGTTATTATAATGACGCCTTTATTAAATAGAAGTATAATAATTAAAGTTATAATAGTGACGAATTTATTAAATTGAAGTATAATGATTAAAGTTATTATAATGACAACTTTATTAAATAGGAATATAATAGTAAAGTTATTATGATGACTTTATCAAATAGAGATATAACAATTAAATTTATTATAACGACGACTCTGTTAAACAGAAATTTGATAAAGTTATTATATTGACTGCTTTATTAAATAGAAATATAATACTTGAAGTTTTTACAATGATGACTTTATTAAATAGAAGTACAATAATTAAAGTTATTATGATGACGACTCTGTTAAACAAGTATAATAGTAAAGTTACTGTAATGATGACTTTATGGAATAGAAATATATTAATTAAAATTATTATAATGACGACTTTATTAAATAGAAATATAATAGTTAAAATTATTATAATCACGACTCTATTAAACAGCAATATAATATTAAAGTTATTATAATGACTGCTTTATGAAGTAAAAATATAACAGTTAAAGTTATTATAATGACTTTATTAAATAGAAATATACTGTATACTTAAAGTTATTATAATGAACATTTTATTAAATAAAAATATAATAAAGTTATGATAATGATGACTTTATTAGATAGAAATATAGTAATTAAAGTTGTCATAATGACGACTTTACTAGATAGAAATATGATAGTAAAGTTATTATAATGACAACTTCATTAAAGAAAAAGTTAAGTATATCTTAGTTTAACCAGACCAATGAGCTGATTAACAGCTCTCCTAGGGCTGGCCCGAAGGATTAGATTTATTTTACGTCGCTAAGAACCAATTGGTTACCTAGCAACGGGACCTACAGCTTATTGTGGAATCCGAACCACATTATAGTGAGAAATGAATTTCTGTCACCAGAAATAAATTCCTCTTATTCTTCATTCTCCATTAAATAGAAACATAATTTCATTAAAGTTGTTATAATGACGACTCTATTAAATAGAAATATAATAGTTAAAGTTATTGTAATGACGACTCTATCAAACAGAAATATAATGGTAATGTTATTATAATGCCAACTTTATTACATAGAAATATAATAAAGTTATTATAATGACGACTTTATTGAATAGAAAAGTAGTAGTTATAGTTATTATAATGACGGCTTTATTAAATAGAAATATAATAGTAAAGTTATTATAATGACAACTTTATTAAATAGAGTATAACAAAGTTATTATAATGATGACTATTAAATAGAAATATATTTAGTTATTAAAATGAAGACTTTATTAAACAGAAAAGTAACAGTGAAGTTATTATAATGACGACTTTATTAAGTAGAAATATAATAATTATAGTTATTATAATCACGACTTTATTATATAGAAATATTATTGATATATATTAAAGTTCCGAATTCGAGGAAGCAGGTCCCTCCTCGCCTCAGTGAAATACGGCAGGGTCCTAACAAGGTGGCTAAAAAAAAAAATTTTAAACTGGGAATTTTGGGGCGAAGTCTTATAAAGCTTCTCGCCAAATAAACCATACGAAGTTTGTGAAAGCCAGCCGCGAAAAATAAAGAAGAAGCAAAGAAAGAAAGTTGAAGAGGAGATTACAGAAAAGAAGCAGTAGCGGACAAACGAAGAAATATCTCCTCCCCGAGAAATCCTCCTCCTCGTGGGGATCTCCGCTGCTGATCCTCTTCCTTCTCCCGGAGGGGGCGTGGGGGGGGGGAGTTGGAGCCCCGGGTCCCATAAAGTGTTTCATCTGACGGATTTAACTCTAGGAAGGCGATGGGGGGAGGGGGATTATTTCTCAGAAGAAGCGTTATTAAGGTGTCACTTTTGGGTCCGGATAATAACTGTGGCCAACTCCTCCTCCTCCTCCTCCTCCTCCTCCTCCTCCTCCTCCTCCTCCTCCTCCTCCTCCTCCTCCTCCTTCCTTCCTTCCTTCCCCGGGGTCGCCCCGAGAAATCAGGAATCATTATCCTGACAATGTGAACTCTATAGATTACATTCTTTCATGAGGAAACGCGGCTGAGATTTAAGGAGGAAGGAAAAGATAGAATGTGGCGATCTCGGTTCCTGTGTCATTATTCTTACTCTGTTCTACTGTTCTTTATATATACTGACAGTGAATCTGATAATAATAAGTAATTATTATGGCGTGATAAAAGTACACAAGTTTTATTCCTCCTTATATTTTCTGTTTAATTGTCAATGATATTTTTTTCCATTTTTTATGCTGTATTTTCGTACAGTCGAAATTCTGTAGGCTTTGTTTTGCTTGGCAAAACTCAGGTATAGCTCGCACAATATTTTTTTCCTCTCTCTCTCTCTCTCTCTCTCTCTCTCTCTCTCTCTCTCTCTCTCTCTCTCTCTCTCTCTCTGTGATAACAACAAAATAATTATTTGTCTCTCCCTCTGTCTCTGATAACATACAAAACATTCTGTGTGTGTGTGTGTGATAACACAGAATATTTCTGTTTATCTCCCCCTCTCTTTGTCTAATAACATACAAAATATTCTGTGTGTGTGTGTGTGTGTGTGTGTGTGTGTGTGTGTGTGTGTGTGTATGTGTAACACAGAATATTTCTCTCTATCTCTCCTTGTCTTTGGTAACCTACAAAACGTTCTCTCTCTCTCTCTCTCTCTCTCTCTCTCTCTCTCTCTCTCTCTCTCTCTCTCTCTCTCTCTCTCTCTCTTCCTAGCTCAGTCGTAAACATAGGGTGTCTGTAATACGTGATATATTGATATAACACGATGTGGTTCCCCTATCAAGATCAAGTTAGGCCTACAGAGGACTCATGTGTCAAGTGGCATATC
Organism: Macrobrachium rosenbergii; assembly: GCF_040412425.1. Classification (NCBI taxonomy): domain Eukaryota; kingdom Metazoa; phylum Arthropoda; class Malacostraca; order Decapoda; family Palaemonidae; genus Macrobrachium; species Macrobrachium rosenbergii. Next base: position 27,453,958 of record NC_089757.1, on the reverse strand, counting down.
CTTATTCTGTGATTTTCAAGGGGCCCCTTTCTCTTGGATGGTATAAATTGCTTTAATGTACTGTATTACCATATATGCCTTTTCAGTTCTCTATTCGGTATTCTCGTTCTCTCCTTCGTATTCAGCCCGCACCAATATATTTTATTTGAGGGACCAATAATGTACAGGTGAATTGTTTTGTTTGATACTTTGGTTTTGGTTTCCTTTTATTTTGTGTCATTTTATTTCATTTTTTATTCTGTTCAGTTATTTTTTTATTTGATTAGTCCGAGCTGCCATGCATGGTTTCATTGATATCAGTCGTTAACGAGTTTTCTATCCCCTGTGTGTTTTTACTCAACGTGTTTTTTAACGAATGACCTTTTGTTTTATAATTCCTGACCCATTAAAGTAGTCTGACATTTGGCCCTAATTTCCTTTCCCATTGTTTGTCTATTTTTTCAATCTGTAATCCGAGTGCGAAAATATACCTGTTCATTGTGGTGATTGCTTTTCCACACTACAACTGGCCCAATATCATGAACTTCAAATGACTGGGATTGGTGGGAATCCTTTTATGAATTATTCAAATCCCTTTACATGAAGATTGTTTTTGCAGGCAAAAAGTGGTTTGTAATTGAAAACTGGTGGTTTTTTTTATTTTCTTTTGCACTGTTATTTTGTTGATGTCACTTTTGGCTCTACTCCATTTGCA
>NC_089757.1:27448264-27450764 GCF_040412425.1 Macrobrachium rosenbergii | reverse complement strand
CATTATTATTATTATTATTATTATTATTATTATTATTATTATTATTATTATTATTATTATTATTATTATTAAAAGTAACTGATGAGGAGAGCTGACCAGGCCTTTCGAAAACTTCTTTATATATTTGAACAACAAAATAATTGTGGCTTTGCATCCTCAACATTATTATTATTATTATTGTTATTATTATTATTATTATTATTATTATTATTATTATTATTATTATTATTATTATTGAATCTAGGCTTCAATTCCATCTTTTCTCTGGAAGACCGCTGCCTTATTATTATTATTATTATTATTATTATTATTATTATTATTATTATTATTATTATTATTATTATTATTATTCTCAAAGCGTAATTCTATAAGTCATGACATTTCCTAATGAGGGATCATCAGTTGTAATAAAAGAATCGCATCAAAGATACGAGAGGAAAACGGCGGAATGAAATTTCCATTCCGTCGGGGAAACGATCCGTTTAAAAAGTGGTTAAACGGAATCAGTTCGTCTCCAATGGGTTGTTTTACGATAGCACTGAATTCGCTATAAAAGCCGGACCAAAGGCTCCTTTCGCGCCAGCACTGGGGCGTGATTTTTTGTGACGTCATTTCGCTACCTTTTTTTTTTCTTTTTACCTTTGGTTTTCTTGAAAAAAGTGGATTTATTTAGTGATCTTTTTGAAGTTACAGGGAATGTGTATTTATTCGTATATTTATATTCCTCTACAGTCGTATATTAGATATTTTTTCCTTTGGTTTTTTTGAAGAAGTTGATTTATTTAATGATGTTTTTTGAGGTAACAGAGAAGATGTATTTATTCGTATAATTAAATTCCTCTACAGTCGTGTATAGACATTTTAACCTTTGATTTTCTTGAAAAAGTTTATTTATTCAGGGGACTTCGTGGGACAACAGAGATGTATTTATTCGTATATGCATGTTCCTCTACAGTCGTAGATTAGATATTTATACCATGGGTTCTCCTGAAACAAGTTGATTTATTGAATGAACTTTGTGAAGTACCAGATATGAATTCGTTCGTGTCTGCCTATCCCTATAGTTACGCATCGTGTATTTTCCGTGAAAATCGTAGGTAATTTCTCACAGAAAAGATGAACAAACACTCAAAATCTAATCATTAAAATTCAGTGCAGTTTTTAATCCTGTTAATCTGAATCAGTCACTGTTTTAAGAAGTGGGGCTCTCCACTCAGAAGTCAGATGCTTGAGGCTGACTTAATTGAAAGGCCCTTTAGGTCGGATGTGGGTCACGGAAGCCAGAATGAAATGAGATGTGTATAGTAGTCATCACGGAGACGATTAGCTTGCCATACCCAGGGGATATGCAAATAAGAAAGAATTCATCTTTCTTATTTGCCTTACAAAATTCACTGAATAAATAAAATTTTTGCAAGAAAACTAGAGGTAAAAATGTCTAATACACGACTGTACGGGGACAAAACGAACGTATAAATTCATCTCCTCTCTTGCCTCACGAAGTTCCCCCAATAAACCGACTTTTTCAAGAAAATCAAAGGTAAAAATGTCTGATATACGACTGTAGAGGACTAAAAATATATACGAATAAATGCATCTCCTTTGCTGCCTCACATAGTTCGCCGAATAAATCATCTTCAAAAAAACTAAAGGAAAAAATATCTAATATACGACTTTAGAGGAATATATATATATATATATATATATATATATATATATATATATATATATATATATATATATATATATACATACATACATATATATATATATACGAATAAATACAGAAGCATGTCGAAATTCTGAATGGATTACTTATGGTTTGAGATGTCAGAATATAATGTATTCAAAAGAATAGCTCTGGAAAACATTTCTTCGTAAATCATTTTGGAAACAAAGAAATGTAATGTGGTGTGACGGTGTATCATTGCATGTTGGTGATATAATGTATACGAGTTAAGGTACTTAACAAAAATACGTTGATAAAATTAGAGAAAGATGACTCTTTACAATTAATGAACTCAAAAAATGTAAGAAAAAGAGATGGAAGTTAGAAAGCGTTTTTTAGATCTTTCGAAAGAATGAATAACAAAAAAAGTTGATGACCGGTATGTTAATAGTTTTTTTTTTATTTTGCTTTACAATATGCAGGTCTTGTAGATTCTACGTTACATATGTGGGCTAACTAGGTTCTGAGCATTGTCTAAGAGATCTTCATCCGTTACAGTGATGACTGTGTCTTGTCTTACGAATCTAACACCCTTCAAGCGAAATTCCATGTCTTCTGTACTATGTATAATGACATACCCATTATTATCTGCTGTGAATCCTGATAAAAATTCACCAGAATTTTGCAGTTATTAGATCACGTACTCGGAATTCAGAACTATTTCCTATGACGTCAGTCCCATTCAACGAAAGTATGGTTCTGAAGTCGAGTGCCCCCGGGCTGGTTTGTGTTAAAGTTGTCAGGCGTGTCTGCTTTCGGGGGTGGTACCAC
>NC_089757.1:27443264-27445764 GCF_040412425.1 Macrobrachium rosenbergii | reverse complement strand
TTAGAGAGAGAGAGAGAGAGAGAGAGAGAGATATTTGCCCTCACTCTATGTTTGGTTGCAATGTCTTTCAATCGTTTTTACAGAAGTCTACACGCATTTTGGGTCTATGCAAAAATAAAAGCAGCAAAGAACTCCTTAGCCTTTGACCTCCTTAAGTTCTTGGGATAATTTTACATTCTAATAATGTTGAAATCAATTAGGATAATATTATAACTCCAACCGGGTCGCTAAAATAGAGAATTATATATATATATATATATATATATATATATATATATATATATATATATACTGTATGTATATGTATATACTGTATATACACATATATATATATACAGTATGTGTATATACTGTATATATATATATATGTATATATATATACTTCTGTAGATTTTTCTTCCTTCATTCGTTAATGTCGGAAGGAGAAACTAAAACTTCAAGCGTTCGGGTGAATTCGTGACTACATGAATATTCAACCATGCTCGGGATTTTTGCAGCGATTAATGTAATAAAAATTAAGAAAAAAAAAGTTGAGATAAAAAAATGTCAGGAAGGGGATATTCTACAAAAGGAGAAAGGAAGCATGTAAGGGAAAGGGTAGGTTGTAAAGAGCTGAAAAAGAGGAGCAGACCTCTTGGCTCTGTCCTTTTAGAAATCGGAATAGCGAATTCTGGATGCTGTTGATGTTTTTTGGGCAACAAGTCATTTTTGTTCCAATTAAATAAGCTGAGATTCTTATCGACAGATATTGAGTCGTAGAGAAAGTTGACTGTGTTGAGGAATACATTTAATGGATACATGTATGTCGTTCAGTATTAACTCTTGTAAACTGGTTCTGGTGATTCACTTTCTATTGCATAAGATGACATGGGCCTTGTGCCAGTCTCTTCTCCTGCCTTCAGTTAGTCCTCTACTTTTTAGTTTTCTGTAAAAGAAAACTATTGTGTCGGCTTTGTCTGTCCGTCCGCACTTTTCCTGTCCGCCCTCAGATCTTAAAAACTACTGAGGCTAGAGGGCTGCAAATTGGTATGTTGATCATCCGCCTTCCAATCATCAAAGATACCAAATTGCAGCCCTCTAGCTTCAGAAGTTTTTATTTTATTAATGGTTAAAGTTAGCCATAATCATGCTCCTGGCATCTATATAGGATAGGCCACCAGCGGGCCTTGGTTAAAGTTTCATGGGCCGCGGCTTATACAGCATTATACCGAGACCACCGAAAGATAGATCTCTTTTCGGTGTGGCCTTGAATATACGCTGTGGCGGCTGTACAGAAAACTCGATTGCGCTGAAGAAACTTCGGTGCATTTTTTACTTGTTTTTTTTTTTTTTAGGGCGTCATATTCTATCACTGCCAGGCTATCTAAGGCCTTGTTAGCAAGTCTGTTGGACCGTGGGGTTGGTGCTCCCAAGTTCAACCATTTCATGCAACTCATTCATGATGTTATAGTACTGAGAAGTTGCTTTATAGGCTATCCTTATGGTCTTGTTTTGCAGCGACTTGCTACGACAGTTTTTACTAGGGTTTTTTCTTAGTGTCCAAGAGATAACTGGTTAATCTAAAATTCCGTTTCAGGTTGGTGGAGGAATCAAGTATCATTTATTTTTACTTCTGACATTTTTCTCTGAGTTGTTGCTCGTTGATTCGTGTAATATTGCATATAAATAATAACCGGTTCTCGCATAACGTCATCTAATAACAACAACAACAACAACCTTTTGCAAGTTCCCTTTGCAAAAGATCATAGAAATTGTTGAAACGGTGACCTCTGAGAAAAATGTTAAAAGAATTCAGCTGAACCAGTGAGATCCAATTTTATCTTTCGCCGTTTATGAATGAGAGAAGAAAATCCCACAAAAAGAACATAAAACAAGTAAAATATGCGCCGAAGTCTCTTCGGCGCAATCGAGTTTTCTGTACAGCCGCTACAGCGTATAATCAGGGCCCATGAAACTTTAACCATGACCCGCTGGTGACTTATCGTATAGCGTTGCCAGAAGTACATTATGGCTAACTTTAGCCTTTAATAAAATAAAAACTACTGAGACTAGAGGGCTGGAATTTGGTACGTTTGATGATTGGAGGGTGGATGATCAACATACCAATTTGCAGCCCTCTAGCCTCATTAGTTTTTAAGACCTGAGGGCGGACAGACAATAGTGCTGACAGACAGACAAAGCGGCACAATAGTTCTCTTTTACAGAAAACTAAAACTGATCACAAATCAAATAACAGTGAAACAGCTTTAATCTTGAATGCGTCTATAAAGTTACCAACCTTTACAGTATTTCTTTTTATATACTTCCAGGAAACGGCTTGAGTTTGTGTGGGTAAAATGTTAGGGTAGAATTTTTTCGACTTTCAAAATGTTTGACTTTAACTTGTATGCGTAAGTGTGGGCGGAAATCATCTCTGTACCGCTGTTGGTAATTGTTGGAAGTGAGCTCCACTCTTCGTTCTCTGGGTTCGACGGCCAGTTTGAAAGGAGAGTGATTGCAA
>NC_089757.1:27395764-27440764 GCF_040412425.1 Macrobrachium rosenbergii | reverse complement strand
ATTATTATTCAGAATGTACAAAATTCCTACAAAAAAACAAACATAAAAGATCAGTGATTTGTAAAGGAAACGCCCACAAAATAAACCACCAGCGAAGAAAGCAACAATTCATTCACAGTTCTATAAAAGCAAATGAACAAAATATTTATAAAAAGAAACCTAAGGTTCTTCAAAGGGACTACTACAGCCCCTCTGATGGTCTAGACAAGGATATCGTTTGGCACCACTGAAACAGGCCAGTGTGGCATCGTATTGTAGGTGCCACTGTGACACGGACTGCCTTGGGTCTCAGAAGTCTGGTCCTATTTTATGAAATCTTTGTTGCGACAGGTCATCTCGATGGTTTCTGCTTCCTCCGTATGGTCCACATATCTGTTTTCACGCGTTATTTGCCTTCTTTTCAGAATGTCTTTCTCCTTTTATTCTCTCTCTCTCTCTCTCTCCCTAACTCTTCGTTGGGTGAGTCGGTAGAGCTGTGGACTGGCACTCGCTGGGCCGGAGTGTCTTTCTCCTTTTATTCTCTCTCTCTCTCTCTCTCTCTCTCTCTCTCTCTCTCTCTCTCTCTCTCTCTCTCTCTTCGTTGGGTGAGTCGGTAGAGCTGTGGACTGGTACTCGCTGGGCCGGAGTTCGATTCCCCGGCAGGCTGATGAAGAGTTAGGGGAATTTATTTCTGGTGATAGAAATTCATTTCTCGCTATAATGTGGTTCGGATTCCACAATAAGCTGTAGGTCCCGTTGCTAAGTAACCAATTGGTTCTTAGCCACGTAAAATAAGTCTAATCCTTCGGGCCAGCCCTAGGAGAGCTGTTAATCAGCCCAGTGGTCTGGTAAAACTAAGGTATACTTAACTTCTCTCTCTCTCTCTCTCTCTCGTATTTAGGATTTAATGTCGAGTCTTTTTTATTAGTTGCGTGGGATGAATCGATGTATCGGTCCTATTCCAAAATAATGTTATTTTTACGTTGATAGTCGTGGTAAATGTGACGTTATTCCGTAATATCAGATCAGTCAGTCATCCTTTGTATAATCATTTTCACATATGGGAGGTTTATTACATTCCTATTTATATGTGTATTTTTTTTTTGTCTCTGCCATATTGAATAGTATTGATATGAGGTTTTGTTTGATTTCATTATTGGCGCAATATTTTTTATTCATTTCATTAAAGATAAATAAAATGGCTTTTTCGCTTTTTTTTTTAATCAGTTTTATTATTTTTATTTTCTTTGCCGGATTGTTTTAATAATAGTAGTGGTACTAGTAATATCCACTTCTTAAACGCTTCCATTATTTTAGGCAGTTAATAAGTCAAGTTTCCATACCGGAGTGTTTAAAGCTTTTCAGGCTTGTGGAAGAGATTTACATACGGGTCTATATTAGTGATAATATCTTTGGAATTTTCTTACTGTATGCAGTAATTCTTATCGTGTGCTTTCTTCCGTCTCGTTCCCTTTGCGCTATTCCGCAAAAAGCATTGTAACAGTTAATGAATATTTCTACTTACATTTTATCACTCAAGTCTTACAAAAAACAGGATTAAATCTGAATTGCCATTTCATTTTGAGCTCGACTGAAAAGAGCGTTCATTATACTTCGCGTTAAGTGGGTTAAGTGTTCAAAGTGTTTAATAGATACTGTTGCCTTGTATAGTCAGAAACAATGGGGATACATATTTTTTATATGTACGTATGTATACCCAAGTGTATATATAAATATATATGTGTGTATGTAAATATATGCAAATATATCAGTATAGGTAAGTATATTTTATACACACACACACACACACACACACACACACACACACACACACACACACACACACACACATATATATATATATATATATATATATATATATATATATATATATATATATATATATATATATATATATATATATATATAATGAACAATGTATTGTATCTCTCTCTCTCTATCTCTCTCTGTCTCTCTCTCTCTCTCTCTCCAAATTAGTTATCTTGTCCTCCGCAGATTCCCCAGGACGCAGAAAAGTTTGGGCATCCCGCTTCCTAAAGTTTGTAAATTTCCACCAAAGTTAATTATCTGTGATATGAAACAATCTAAAAAAGTGAATTAGTGGTAATTGCTTAGAAGTTGCTGCTTGATTTTACTAGTGTTTTCAATAACTGTACATTTTTTTTCGTCGTCGTTATTATTATTATTATTATTATTATTATTATTATTATTATTATTATTATTGGTGAAAAAATCCACACTAATGTAAGTGTGAATATGTATTTGAAAATACACACGCACACACACACACACACACACACACACACATATATATATATATATATATATATATATATATATATATATATATATATATATATATGTTTTTCAACTATGTATTTACACTTACCACATTGTAGATTTTTTCACCATTTAGGGACTCACATGATTTTGAGATGTTTATAAATTGTTATTATTATATTATTATTGTTATTATTTTTATTAGTATTATTGCATTTTGGCTACTCTTCCCTCACGGTAGCTGGTTTTTTCCTATACCATTCTTTATTCAAATTACTTTTTCATTAAGCCATAATTATATTTTTCCTTCATATTATATTATTATTATTATTATTATTATTATTATTATTATTATTATTATTATTATTATTATTATTATTATTATTATTATTATTATTGAGAAGATGAAACCTATTCACAGGGAACAAGCCCACCAAAGGGGCCATTGACTTGTAAATCAAGCTTCCAAAGAGTATGGTGTTCATTAGGAGGAAGTAAGAGAATGTAAAGGGGAAAAAATGCTGTTCTGTCACTATAACGTATGGTGTATTGTTATTAAATGAAGGTGGTCTGGTTAATCATGCAGCAAGTAACATCCCTCTATTCGTATAAGGGCTGATAATTGTACTTTTTCCCTTTTCCGTGTTTCAAGTTATGTACATCAAGACCCTGGGTTCCTAGATATTTATAAATTTTTCTTTCTTCAAGTAATATTCATGAAGACCCAGGGTTCCTAGATATTTATAACTTTTTCATGTTTCAAGTAATGTTCATGAAGACCCTTGGTTCCTAGATATTTATAAATTTTTCTTGCTTCAAGTAATGTTCATCAAGACCCTGAGTTCCTAGGTATTTATAAATTTTTCATACTTCAAGTAATGTTCATCAAGACCCTGAGTTCCTAGGTATTTATAAATTTTTCTTGCTTCAAGTAATGTTCATCAAGACCCTGAGTTCCTAGATATTTATAAATTTTTCTTGCTTCAAGTAATGTTCATGAAGACCCTGGGTTCCTAGATATTTATAAATTTTTCTTAATTCAAGTAATGTTCATGAAGACCCAGGGTTCCTAGATATTTATAACTTTTTCATGGTTCAAGTAATGTTCATCAAGACCCTGAGTTCCTAGATATTTATAACTTGTTTCAAGTAATGTTCGTCTAGACCCTGGGTTCCTAGACATTTACTGTATAAGGTGATAAATATCCATGATAAAAGTATATCTTAGTTTACCAGACCACTGAGCTGATTAACAGCTCTCCTAGGGCTGGCCCGAAGGATTAGACTTATTTTACGTGACTAAGAACCATTTGGTTACTTAGCAACTGGACCTACAGCTTATTTTGGAATCTGAACCACATTATAGCGAGAAATGAATTTCTGTTACCAGAAATAAATTCCTCTAATTCTTCATTAGCCGGCCGGAGACTCGAACTCGGGCCTAGCGAGTGGATAAATATCCATGAAAGTTCCTTCTCATATAAACCGTATGAAGTTAATGGTTGCCTTCATTTTGTTTCATCTCAAACAATGATTGCGAATGAAGTGCTATATTTAGTTTCGGCTGACAAAGACACAGAGCCTGCAATGCAAAGCTATCACATTTTGCATCGCATACTTCGTTACATTTGGTCTTTGATCTTTAATTCGATTTAATTTAATCTTCAATCTTCAAAATAGATATTATCCAGTCTCGTATCTCAATCAGAAGTAACGTGTCACAGAAGCTAGACAAAGCTACACTTTATAGTGCAAAGTTAGCCTACACATTTGATATCGAATAATTCTTTATATTTCCCTGTAATACTTCAAAATGAATATTATTAAGCCCTGTACGTCAGCCTGTAAGTAGTAACATGTCACAGAAGCTATTATTATTAGCCTGGCTGCATCAGTGTTCCTACGAATAGTAATGGGGCTTTTTGTATTCTGCAATGGATACCAGTCTGAACCTTTGTGGGAAGGACTTTTGAGGCGATGCATAAAGCATGTTGTTGCAAATCCCATTTTGCATTTATACCCAAGATAGCCGAATTGAAATCCTTTGTTATTGTAAGGAATCTAGCTTGTATCTCTCTCTCTCTCTCTTAACAGTGACATTTTGGATACTCAAGGGCACGAATATCAAAGACTACAAGAAACTGTTTACCTTAAGTGGCTACCAAGCTAGATATATATTATGTATATCATTTCTTTTTATTTCTTTACCGGTGCCTCCTTGAGTGGACAAGAAACTATTTGAGGTAACGTGTAACCACCCTCTCCCTCTCTCTCTCTCTCTCTCTCTCTCTCTCTCTCTCTCTCTCTCTCATATCTACAAGTGCTACTTAAGACATTCTTTCTGAAGTATCAAGAATATATTCCCAGCGAATTCTTTCTCATTCTCGTGGCTTAAGTTAGGTTCCACTCTTCCGCAAAGAATATGAAAACTGGCGATAGCCCTTGCGTTCCATTATTGCGGGTAAGTCTGGAACAAAATGTTGCGTTTTCATTTTCTCATACTCTTTAAAATTTTACTTCGTTTAAGAAGGGCCTTATTTTCGAGCGAAGGAGCAAGCAAGTTGATTGGATTTATTTTTCCATTATTATCCTTAGTATTTTTTTTTTTTTTTTACATTTTTGTATCTGTTGTTTTACTCGTTAATGATCCATAGACTTCAATTTGCTCCAAATTTCAGTGCATTTTCTCAAGCATGAGAAATGTGGAGAGAGAGAGAGAGAGAGAGAGAGAAACATGTATGTATGTATATATATATATATGTATATATCTATCTATCTATCTGTCTATATATATATATTATAAGAGAGAGAGAGAGAGAGAGAGAGAGAGAGAGAGAGAGAGAGAGAGAGAGAGAGAGAGAGTGAGTCAAGAGGCGTTATGAGCAGCCTCTCCAGAAGAATAATAAAAGGAAAAGCCTTGTTTGTCTAGGTAAACATGTAAAAATGCAAAACAATTCGAGTGAAGGAGATAACAAGGGCATCTTGACTTATTGCATTGCCTCCAGTGGGATTCATCCGCTTAAAACGGCCTGAATTTACTTCCTGTCTTTTTCCTTTTGTTCTTATCATTTTCTTCTCTTTTTTTTCATAACCGGGGTTTTATCAGCTTTCTGCTCCAGCTATCTCGTGCGTTCCGTCATAAGATTTTCCGGAGGAATTTGGGTCTCTGGGCTCCACTCTTCTCCCTAGAGATGAAGGGTATTCACGGTTTGTGATGTTTTATATCATTCCTTTAGTTTTTTTTTTTTTTACTTTTTTGTACGAGCTATTATTATTATTATTTTTTTTGTTATTAGAGATGAAGGGTATTCACTGCTCGTAATATTATTTTAAATCATTCTTTTAAATTTTTAGTTTTTTCTATAAGATTTTTTTTTTACTATTTCGTTCTTTTACTTTTTTCTTGAAGTTTTTTTTTTTTGCTATTTTGTTCTTGGAGATGAAGGGTCTTCACGGTTTCTAATATTTAATATCATTCTTTTAGTTTTATAGTTTTTTTTTATTTTTTTTGTTTATTATTTTGTTCTTAGAGTTGAAGGATAGTCACTGTTTGTAATGTTTAATATCATTCATTTAGTTTTTTAGTTTTTGTGTAAGTTTTTTTTTTACTATTTTGTTCTTAGAGATGAAGGACATTCACGGTTTGTAATATTTAATATCACTCTTTTAGTTTTTTAGTTTTTTCTTTATTTTTTTTTTTTACTATTTTGTTCTTAGAGATGAGAGTTATTCAAGATTTATAATGTTTTCTATTATTTTTATGTTGATATTTTACTTTGTTATATGTATATTTTTTTTTTTTTTATTTTGGCAAGAACTGTATGTGACTTAAATATATTGCTAATGGGAAGTATTCCGTTAAGTGATAAATTAATAGTTTTGTACTCCACATACGAATTAATATTATTGCTTCTGCTTGTCTCACTGCGATTATTATTATTATTATTATTATTATTATTATTATTATTATTATTATTATTATTATTATTATTATTATTATTAATACGAAATACTCATAGTAGCATGAGTCTTCACAAACATACTTTATAAATAAAGTTATACAGAGTACTGGATTTAGTTCTCCATAATTATTATTATTATTATTATTAAGAAATACTCATGGTACGTATTTTAAATATAAAATTCTACAGAGAGCTTTCGATAATCTGTATACATAACAGTATAACTGTAGAACTGTTGATTTGTTGCTACATTATTATTATTATTATTATTATTATTATTATTATTATTATTATTTTGTTTTTTATTATCATTATTATTATTATTATTATTATTATTATTATTATTATTATTATTATTGTAGTGGTTGTTGATAAGAAATTCACAATATCGTGATACACTATTACGTAATAAAGACCAACAGTTATATAAAGGAATTTCATTTATATGCAAAAGATAAAAATGTTTGAAAATCTTTGTTTTTATCGTGTGCATACTATAACATTTTTATATAATTGCAGATTTTAATACATATTATTATTATTATTATTATTATTATTATTATTATTATTATTATTATTATTATTATTATTATTATTACTGAATGAAAGGGCTTTGCTTGTAACGTGGTTGGGCTTCCCTCAACCAGCAAATGTTACGTTATTGTTTATGCCCTGCCCTGGTTTTTCCATCGTGATTGTTTTTGTCTGGCAGGCACGTTCGAGTGTTTACAACGATCAAGTCGCCTAAGCCTCAAGAGTTCTCGTCCTTTGTACGCCCAAGATGCTTTTAACGGATGAAGGGAATGACAGGGTGATGAAAGGAAAGCTCTTTCCTTGTCTTAAACACACACAGAAACTCTCGCGCTCTCGATTGAGAGTAAGCTGGAATTTCATTTCAGAAATCTCAACGGCGATCGCCATGAGAAAGGAATCAAGGGTTGTGGGCCGGGAGGATGCATGACGGTCACTATTTCTAAACAACATTCTTTAAAAGGCAACTTGAGGTCAATGACAGGTGCAAGTTCTGAAATGGAGTGCTCACAAGAGTTTTAGCCTCCATATTATATGTGGATTTAAATTCTGCTGACGGGACAGATACAGACTCTGGTAGCTGAACTCTAGAGTACCAGGTCAGTTGTCTTTCAAATGACTTTAAGCGCAAGAAAAATAACGAGAGAATTTTAGTTATTTGAATAAAAAAAAGGGAAATGTTTGGTCTCTATCTTGTCATGGAAATGGTTTCCATTAAACAGCCTCCATAGACGAGGGGAAGTGAGGGATTAAATTTTTAGGCGAACATAAGGTAACAAGTAGGTTCCATTAATAAAGGGCAAATCTTTCCCGTCAGTATCCGTATACATGCAAATGGCTTTAATGCGTGTTTACATATGTATGTATACAACTGATTAATATGCAGGCGCTTGATTGCATTTATGTCTATTAGTAATCCAGGAGAAACACGAATATTCTAGGAGGCAATGTCACATTAACCTTGCTAAGTGATGGAAAACCTTTGCAAAAGTAATATACGGTCTTCAACCAAAGGGAATCGCTAGTTCAGAATAGCTTAATGGATTTCTAGGTGGAATAATTGCATTATTACTCCTTTTCCTCCACAGGGATGGACTTGGCAATGAATTCCAAATCTTCCCAAGTGAAGTTAAACAGAGGTAATGTAGTCACCTGCATCCATCTTTTTGTTTGTGAGGAATTTTAATGAAATTTTGTCGAGTGGTGATTTGTGGATTATGAAAGAATTGGTCAGATTGTAAGCTGCCTATAAATCCGGATGTAGACTCAGGGTATTTTTTTCTCGATGGTGTTTGAAGGTTCTTGATATCCGTATTATAAGTGGTGGTCTATGAATCATGGACGAATTTGTTAGATTTTGTGATGAATGCAGATCCCGGTGCAAGTTCAAGATATTTTATTTTCCAGAAGAGGGTTAAAACTTCTTTATGCCCGTATTTTGTGTAACTGGAGGGAGAAATCAAGCTATGGTGGCTTTGAGTAGTTTGTATATATACGTGTTATTCTTAACCGATTACACGTCTGTTTATGCTATTATTTTCATTTTAGTTTTCTATTAAACAAAAACTATTGAGATGGCTTTGTCTGTCCGTCCGCACTTTTTCTGTCCGCCCTCAGATCTTGAAAACTACTGAGGCTAGAGAGCTGCAAATTGGTATGTTGATCATCCACCCTCCAATCATCAAACATACCAAATTGCAGCCATGTAGCCTCTTTAGTTTTTATTTTATTTAAGGGTATTAAAGTTAGCCATGATCATGCGTCTGGCACCGCGACAACACAGGCCACCACGGCCGGCTGAGAGTTTCTTGGGCCATGGCTGAAAGTTTCATATAGAATTATACGCTGTATAGAAACTCGATTGCGCCGCAGATATTTCGGCGCATATTTTACTTTTTCTAAATAAGATTACCTCTAAAAGTGGATTGCCTGATGATCCGTATCGTTGCATGTCGTGGCTAGTGCATCTCTGTACTTTCCAGATAAAGATAGATTTTGCTCGGTGCGATTAACGCTCAACGATGATCGTTCATGGATTAACGACGATCGTTCATGGATTAACGATGATCGTTCATGTATTAACGACGATCGTTCATGGATTAGCGGCGACTGTTCATGGATTAACGATGATCGTTCATGTATTAACGACGATCGTTCATGGATTAGCGGCGACTGTTCATGGAATAACGACGATCGTTCAAGGATTAACGACGATCGTTCAAGGATTAACGATGATCGTTCAGTGATTAACGATGATCGTCAAACGATTTTTAGAGCACCAAAATACTTGTTTGTATTGGGCTGTTTTGCTTTGAAAGACTGATCGTCTGTCGTTCAAAAACTCGTTTGACGATCATGAACGATCATCGGTGAGCGATCATCGCACCGAACAAAACCTACCTTAAGCTGAGTAGGAAAGTTTAGTTAGAGAGTGTATCCACTTATGTGAGCTTGACGAGAGAGAGAGAGAGAGAGAGAGAGAGAGAGAGAGAGAGAGAGAGAGAGAGAGAGAGAGAGATATGCATTCGCTTATATACGTGACTGATGGCAGACACAGGCTGTCGTATTAGAAGGGTTTTTTTTTTTTTTTGCAATGCTAAGTGGGTGAATGAAAAAATTACGATAATATATGTGAAGGCGCGTACGCACTCTTGAAGAAGTGATTCGTTCATTCTAGTTTTGTCAGATACGATATATATTCATTCATCGCACAAACTCTGTGACCTGAACTACTCATCAGTATATTCACCATAAGTCGTTGCAGTTTTAATATATATATATATATATATATATATATATATATATATATATATATATATATATATATATATATATATATATATAATATGTGTGTGTGTGACACACTCTCACTTATATATAACACATATATGTGTATATATACATACATACATACATACATACATACATACATACATACATACATACATACATACATACATACATACATGCATATTCATTTAAATACATACATATATAATGTGTGTGTGTTCCTTTTTCAGTAAAAATGCTCCATTCTTCGATCACGCAAAAGTATTCTATACTCTGAAAGCTTGCCATGCATGCTAACGCTTTATTACTCCTTCCTAAAGAATTAAGAAAAAACTATTTCTTTTCAGGTTAAAGATGGAGTTCCCAACCTTATTAATCATGCCGAGGTTAATAGCCAAACTCTGCATTATGTAAGTACTCATATATATTGAACTTGATATTTTTAAAAAAGAATTTTAAATGCAGATTTTTTCAACTCGCAATTCCTTTGCTTGCGCGTGTGTGTGTGTGTGTGTTTGCGTGTGCGGGATTCCCTGTTTAAATTATGTGAATACTTGATAAGCAGGCTAATAGGTACGTGCCTAGCTCGACGTAATGACTGATGGCCCTTTGATTAAATGTCTGATGAATTATTAGCTTCATACCTGACAGATGATTGATAAAATGAGTGATTATGATAGACTCTGATGAAGTGCGGGATGGATATTTGATGATATGTCTGATTATTCTTTGATATGTCTAATGGATGTGATAGAATTATTTGTTGGTTGTTGATAAAAGGACCTATTTATTGATGATAAGATGCTTGGTGGATTATTGGTATAATGGATGATTGATAAGTTTTTCATTTATTATTGATATGTCTAAAGTATTAATGATAAAATGGCCAACGCTTTATTTATATAATGGATGGTTGATAAGTTTTTTATTATTGATATGTCTAATGCAACAATGATAAAATGGCCAACGCATTATTTATACAATGGATGATTGATAAGTTATTTTTATTATCTACATGTCTAATGTATTAATGATAAAATGGCCAACGCATTATTTATATAATGGATGATTGATAAGTTTTGTTATTATTGAAAATTATGTCTAATGTATTGATGATAACATGGCTAATGGATTATTTGTATAATGGATGATTGATAAGTGATAAAATGCCTAATTAAGGGAGATGACTGAACCATCATATAGTACGTAATCTTTTGTATTAGGTTAAAGCATTTTTTATGCACACAGCCTGTTTTTAAGCATGTTGTCAAACAGGAATTTTATTTAAAAGTCTTAAATTTCTTTTGTTACTTAGTCTTTTATTAAGAGTTACACATCTTTACTGAATAAGTCTTCATAGTCTTTTATTAAGAGTTAAGCATCTGTACCGAATAAGACTTCCTTTAAGATCGTTCTTGGGGCACAAAATTATTTCGCGGGAATTAAGTATTTTCGCTGTAATATAATTTAGTATACATTAAGAACCTGTACTATGTAATCCTTTTCTAAGACTAAACCATCATTACTGTATGATCATTTCTTACACCTAATGCATCGTCGGTAGACACTTAATTCCGCTGCAAAAAGCATCAGTACTAAGTTTCCACTCATAAGGCGAAAGCATCCTTTGTCACGTAGGCTTTTATAAGTCTGTAGTCTTTCTGGCCTTACGTTAAAGTGTAATATTTTGTTAACTGTTGTACCCGAAGCATCTTATGTTAATGAGCTGTCTCGTTAGAGATTATGCAAGGGTCTTATGATTTACTATTTTATGAAATTTAGGCCGTCAAGCGCTAGGGCATTTTCGGCCATTCAGCGCTAGAGACAATTAAAAGATTATGCAGGGGTTTAAAGGTCATTATCGTGAACGTCGTCATTATCGTGAAAATCGGTCGGAAAACAATAGAGAGAGAGAGAGAGAGAGAGAGAGAGAGAGAGAGAGAGAGAGAGAGAGAGAGATTTTGCTGAAAAACTGGCTTGTGTTTGAGAATATCAAAGAATGTGTGTGTGTGTGTGTGTGTTTGCGTGTGTGTGCGCGCGCGTGTGTGTGTATGAGAGAGAGAGAGAGAGAGAGAGAGAGAGAGAGAGAGAGAGAGAGAGAACTTTCGTTCGAGAATCTTGGTTAAAGAATGAGAGAGAGAGAGAGAGAGAGAGAGAGAGAGAGAGAGAGAGAGCGAGAGAGAGAGAGAGAGACTTGGATCCAGAGTCTGCAACCAAGGGAAGAAAATATATTTTAAATACTATTCCGGACAAAGTTCCGTTAGGAGAGAGACTCCTTTCTCCTCTCCAGTTGTTCCATGTAGCACTTAATATGCCACTTCCTCATAAAATGTACCCTTTTGGTCACTGTTTTCCCTCCAGTGACAAATTCTGGCATTTTTCCTTGCTGCTGTTTTTCTGTTCAATTATAGCATCACATCCTTTAAGAGGCAGGCTTCCGGTCCCCTTGGAATGAAGCCTCGTTTTGTCCTAAAGCTATTTTTTTCCTTGTGTGGGGGAGGGGGCCGCCGTTTCTTGGTTTGTGTTATATAGTCACTTAATTGCGCGTTACGTTGGCCTTTGGATTTGAAAAAAATTTTTGAACCAACACCAGCATGAAAAAGTGATAGACATACAAAATGCTCAAGCGAATGAAGAAATAATAAATGTATAAAAAAAAAACAGATTAGTGTTGAACGAAATGACTGAGATGAGCAGGCAGTGTATACACGTTAATTCCTTCAAGCATTAGAATGTATTTACCCAGTAGATTAGATAAACGCCAGTTCCTTCAAGCATTTGGAATTCACATACCCTATGGATAATGGACTCCATGGAACAGCTCTCTCTCTCTCTCTCTCTCTCTCTCTCTCTCTCTCTCTCTCTCTCTCTCTCTCTCTCTCTCTCTCTCAGGAATAATAATCATAAGTAGATATAAATGAAGAGAACACTTACCTCC
Organism: Macrobrachium rosenbergii; assembly: GCF_040412425.1. Classification (NCBI taxonomy): domain Eukaryota; kingdom Metazoa; phylum Arthropoda; class Malacostraca; order Decapoda; family Palaemonidae; genus Macrobrachium; species Macrobrachium rosenbergii. Next base: position 27,428,263 of record NC_089757.1, on the reverse strand, counting down.
ACAAAGTAGAGGATAAGTAAATAAATAAATATACAAATAAATAAATTAATTAATAAATCTGAAATCCAAAAAAAAAACCTTCATTTGCATTAGAATCCCAATCAAATCCAAAATGTAATGTAAAATCCCTTTAACGTAACTCACCGATCCACGACCTTTAATTGAAATTCATCAAAATTCTTTTAGATAGATTGTGTGCATAAAAAGGATTCGCGGACATCCTCCGGCCAACTTCGTTGATGAAGAAATGATAAGGACTGTGACCATTAAAAGTTGCACCTAATGATAGTTCTGGTTAATGTATACAGTGACGGGGCTGAGCGCAGGTAGATAACGAAATTATTCCATCAGGATTAACGAAATACATACAAATATGGGACCTAGAAAGGGGTGATGGGAGAGTGACTGGAATTATGCATTGGGTGCATATTTTCCTCTCTCTCTCTTTCTCTTATAATTAATTGGATAGATAATTTCATTTTATTTATACAATATAATGAATATATATATATATATATATATATATATATATATATATATATATATATATATATATATATATATATATATATATATATATATATATATGTTGAAGTGAGGCCCAGAAGGTTGCCCTGAAGAACCCCGGACCCATAAGAAAAGTTTCTGAATGGAATTCACCTCCGAGTTGTAACAGACTCGCCTTGATTGATTAACAAGATACGAAAGAGGGTAAAGAATCTCCACATAGTTAAGGTTAATGATACAAATGAATTATCAGACCGGCTGACCCTCTTGTCAGGGGCTTCCGCACACTATCCATGGCATTATGAAGCCCCGTTTCTGTGCAGAGTTCAGGAGAGAGTGAGATGGCACACAGCTGAATAGTTACTGACGTCATGCTTACAGAAATTTAGGTAAAACAAGCATCTGTCGCGACCTTATCGAGTTGATCCATAGAATTAAAGTCGAAATCGTAACTCTCTTATTAATTATACTGAGAGGCCTTGATTTTACTCTGTCAAGAAGAAGCTTAGTTTGTGAAGTACTTCCCATATATAGAACAGTGCTCCATACAAAATGAATAATCATGGTGTCCTCAAATATAATTGGCAAGTTCTCCTTTATGACAAATAAAAAAAAAAACTCGAATTAGGTTCATGGATTCTCTTTAAGTTGCAGGTAGACAGATTGCCCTTTAGGATGAATATGAATATCGTTTATATATATATATATATATATATATATATATATATATATATATATATATATATATATATATATGTATATATATATATGTATATGTGTGTGTATGTATATGTATATATATATATATATATATATATATATATATATATATATATATATATATATATATATTTATATATATATATATATATATATATATATATATATATATATACTGTATATTCATATATATATATATATATATATATATATATATATATATGTATATATATATTCATATATATATATGTATATATATATATATATATATATATATATATATATATATATATATACTGTATATTCATATATATATATATATATATATATATATATATATATGTATATATATATATTCATATATATATATATATATATATATATATATATATATATATATATATATATATATATATATATATATTATTCATTTATTTAGAAGAGACCATAATGGAAAATTCCTGGCAGGTTGGTAAGAACATATTCCTCAGATGTTGGTGATAGTGAATGGTATAAAAAATCGTCACTTCAGGCAAGAAACACTGCTTTCACGTCGCTATTGGCAATGAATTGTTTTAAATTCCTAAGAAGGATGGTTCTCCTAAGACTTGCAGATTACTGATGTATTACATATTTTAATATTTCAACAATTGATTATGAATTGTCTACAAATTAAAAGACGAATAACATACAGAACCGATGAACTGTCATAAATTTTTAAAAAGTAACATTCTCCTAACACTTGCATGCTATTGTTGTTTTACGTATTTAAATGTTTAGCTGCATCTTAGCTAATTATCAAAAAATAAAAAAAGACAAATAACATAAAAAAAAATCTCGAATTTTATGTCATCGACAAGGAAGACGAAGAGTTTGCCACAAACTCACGAGTGGATTGCAAAGAAACATTGCTTGCGCCGAACTCGATCCACTGTCAAACAAAAATGTTTTCCCACTGTTTTGTCTTTCGTTCCGACGAGTTTTCATTGCATTTACTACCGGTACGATGACGCGCACAAAGACGTGTCCTGAGAACTTAATGGATCTCGCGGAAAACCCGAGACTGGAGGAAATGGGAAGCACGATTCGAGACAATAATGCAAGATAGTTTTCCTCTCCCGAGACGATCAACACCATTTAACACATATTCGATAAAAGCAGTAAATTGAATTTATACTCGGATCCAATGTAAACAATCTCCTCCACTTCTCTCGAATCCTGTTCACTATTTTTTTTTTTTATTTCACATATCATAACTTTTTTTCTAAGTTTTTGTAATTAAATAGTTTTATTGTTAAAAACGCTTTGTTGAAGAAAAGCTTTATGTAAAAACCGCTTTATTTAAAAAAAACTCTCTATTTAAAAAAAACGCTTTATTAAAAAAAACGCTTTATTTCAGAAATAGTCACAAGATTTGAAATTGGAAAAATAAAAAAAAAAATATCACGCTGTATAGAGGGAATTCCAAACATACATATTCATTGTATATTAGATTATTAAAACCGATAAAAGTCGAGTCAGATTTTAGCAAATGATTTTTATCACAGGTTAGGAAATAGAATAAATTAGTTTTTTCCAGTCGTTCCCTTCATGCTAGTCAAAAATTATTATGCAATTTTTCGTCTTAAATGCATGTAAAAGGCCCAGAAAGCCTTAATTTTTTAAATGTAGGATGGATGCTGAGGAAGGACTTGAAATTTTAAGAATATAAAATTTTGTGATTTTTCACTTGTAATTCGTAAGAGATTTTCTCAAAAATTTATTTATCACTTGTAAAAACCTGAAACTTTTTGAACAAGTTTTTACTTTTTATAAGTGAATGCTGAATAGGGTTCTCTCTCTCTCTCTCTCTCTCTCTCTCTCTCTCTCTCTCTCTCTCTCTCTCTCTCTCTCTCTCTCTCTAGAAATCAATTACATTCTTTGATACGTTAGATCTGACTAGTTGCATCCAACGCAACCTTGATATTCAATATGAGTCCAGACATTTTACAATTAATTTTAATTGTAATATAAGTAACGATGCTAATCATTCTTTATTTATGAAAGAAAAATAATTGAGACAGAGTATTCTGGGAACTATGCTGATTACTTTGGTGGAAATTTGCATTCTGTAGTTGCCATTTCTGATTTGAATACATTGCTCAGATCTGGATGTCAATAGCTGTCTCCAATATTTTTGTTTTAGATATTCGTCGAAGTGATGATATCCTTTATAACAACAACACTGGTAATTATGATTTTGTCCAGCGCTAGAGGACACAATGTTTCATTTTACATGTATTCCATAAATTCCATTTCTACGTTGTTTTTCCACCAGTACCAGTAACACATACACGTTAAATGCTGTAGAATTGGTCAGCGAGTCTGAAGGTTTCATTATTGTGTCCTGGCAACCTACTGGTCAAATCCGATTTTTTACGTACGTTGTTACTAGCAACCTTATATATTGACAAACAAGTTGAACTCACACTATAACTATATATATATATATATATATATATATATATATATATATATATATATATATATATATATATATATATATATATATATATATATATATATATATTCAGTGTTTTCTTCTGTGTCCGATTACTTTTAATTCACATAACCACTTGTATGGCCATTTAAATATGTTCATGTTGAAATCTGTCTGTATATATCCATCTGCGCTTTGAGATTCTTACGACAGGGAACAATCCGTCTTTAAGAATATCGACCGAATTGAATTTTATCTGGGTACGTATAACATTTTTGGATATTTATGAATTCCAAGCTAATTGCCTCTTAAACGGCCAGCCAGTGCACTAATGAGATTCTGATACAGTACGATTAGCGAGGAAATCCTCCTCCTCCTCCTCCTCCTCCTCTTCCTCCTCCTCCTCCTCCTCCTCTTCCTCCTCCTCCTCCTCCTCCTCCTCCAATCCGCGGTAGGGTTTGTTTTTCGTTGAAAACGTGTCAGTTACGTCACTCTAAAAAAATAGCTCTGAAGATATTGTTCACATATGTTTATTTAATACTATGGAATACTCATTATGTCATACCTTCGGAGCAGGTCATATGCATAATGGTAATTTTTATATATAACAGATCTTGTTTATAATTTAGGAATAATTACATTTGTTGTGCAAAACAATGATGCTTACATAGCCCAAGTTCATAATTTGTTCTTAAAGATTTGTTAAAATTTTGTTAGCAATGCCACACAGTGTAACATTACAAAGTAATTATGTTAATATCGGCGGAACAAGGTGATTACACCGACGATACCTAGCTGGCTAATTGGGTTTATCCAAGCAGAGCAATAACATTATAATTGGCGCGGAATAATCATGACGATGCCAAAAAATATCCATTTTTTATGATAATTGCCAGCTGCAGATATTGTCCTGCAAAGCAGCTGCATTATTTTTCAGTCATGTTTTATTCGCAGTTATTTGTATCGTAATTATCATATCGATATTAATGTGAGGACAGAAATGTCGGCTTACATTTTTATGTTGTTAATTAAATCCAGCTTAGCTGAGCAGTAATTGGCTCATTGTTGCTTCGTCAGTGATCGCGTTAGCGTTGCCGAGCAGATCAAGTGCAGTGGGACTACTTCATGCAAATATAAATTAATCTTGTGAGGTGTTTACTAAGATATTATCAGATATTAATTAATGCCATTACACTATGTAATACTCTTGTACTCGTTGCTATCGTCAGACGCTAATAACGGGTATATTGCTGATTGAGTACGCTGATATCACGAGGATGATTAGTTATAATGACAGAGTCAAATCCATATTATTGCATAACTTAGTGGTTACTCTGATTTGTCGAGCGATGAAGATGTGTTCTTTAATGAATCTCGGTTTTTTAAGGAAGGCGGGTGTTAAAAGACTCTCGAAAAATAACAAAGCTTCTTGGAAAGAGTCTGGGCAGGTTATTCAGGAAAACCAGAAGAAGGTAGAGTGTTCGTCATTTTAGAAGTGAATGTTATGAGTGAATAATCAAGACGGTTGACTGTCGAGTTCACGACTTCCAAACAGTAGGTGTGGGACTGCGAGGCCCCGTCTTGAGAGTGAAGTAATATAGGAATAGAATACCACGTTAAAAGATTGTTCTTCATTGCAAGAAAAAAATCTTCATATTTAGAGTCAGTTGTCGATATAATAGGGCATACAGAGATGTGAAATGTTTATAATCATTAATTATATTTTTATATACGTTAGTTTTGTCCCCATTATCTCTTTGCATATTACAAAATTTGAATAACGGACAAAAACTACAATTCATAATGAATTTTGTTATGAAAGATCGCAAAAGAATCTCAGTCATTGTCCTCCCCAGTAATTTAATGCATTTTTAAAAGGGAATAAAAAACTCATGTATTTTTTAAGAGAAAACTTTTATGCCTCATAAATATACGGTAGAGAATTTTTAAAAAATATCGAATAAAGTAAACTTACTTATGATAGAATAAAAAAAAGATGACGGTATGAAATCCATCGCTTGTACATTCTCCCCCACCCCCCAACCCACCCATCTCCAAATACCAGCAGCAGGCTGTAGAATCTACGGAAGAGAAGAGAGAGAGAGAGAGAGAGAGAGAGAGAGAGAGAGAGAGAGAGAGAGAGAGAGAGAGCGCCATATTTCACCCTCGTGAAATTGCCACGCTCAAGCTCTGCCGGCGGCAATATCGGTTTAATTTTTAAGGGTCTCGAATCTGGGGATATATGGTGTAGTATGTTCCAGGCTAAACAAGGGCGTTCGTTTCAAAGGAGAATGTCAATTTGACCCTTTCCTGGTAAAGCTTTCGTTCCTCTGTTCCATTGCTTCTTCGTGCAATATGACGGTTCGGAAAATGTAGAGAGCCGTTTCCAGACTGATCTGTGCAATTGTCTGCCTGTGATTGTGCATTTCTTCATAAAGTAACATTAGTAGAAAGCGAGAGAATTGCTCTGATCAGTAGATCAGTTTTGACTAACAGAGTGTATATCTATTAATTATTGGCCTTAACTGGAGTAGAGTTGTATAGAAACTTTTTTTACATCCCGTGCTTCCTTCGAACTTGTGCAATTCCCAGTGAATGTTTATTAAAACCACCGTTAGTGTTATCAAGACAGTTCTCTCTATGAATTGCAATACTTGACCATTATGACACATTATATATTATTATTATTTAAGTATATATATATATATATATATATATATATATATATATATATGTATATATATATACATATATATATATATATGTGTGTGTGTGTGTGTGTGTGTGCGCGTGCGCTCGTATACGTGTGTGTTTGTACAGTATAAAGGAGGAATCGTTGAATTTTACGCCTGAACAGTAATTTGCTTTTTAGGGATTCTCTTTGGACTCAGTTTTCTGAGAACAAGCAAAATTGTTTCATATTGTTTCGCAGAAGCAGTTAATCACCTTGTCGGTACAGACGAATTAGGTCCTTTGCACTGTTAAGAAGGATCAGGTTCTCATTCCCATGGATGATGAAAGGCCCCTTTTTAATGAGGTTCCTAAGGTAACCACGCAGTAAGACTGGTAACTTGTATGATGATAGAAGTATTTCTCACAAGCACTCTTCGAACGTGCAGAGTGACAAATTCTGATCTCCGTAGAATAATTGTGGGATGCCATAGCCAGGCGAGTGTACTCCGTGATTGACTGGGGACTGTGGCCAGACCAACGCTATGATAATTATAATAAAAAACAAAAGGATAGACTTGCAGAGATGGAAGTGTCCTTCAATCAGTCTGTCAAGAACAGAAATGGAAATACTCCAAATATGCGGGTGCCAGGTCAAACATGGTTTTATGTCTTAAGTCAACTTTAAGTTGAAAATGAAGAAATACGACAGTCTGGCATTTGCAGAATCGGATTTAATCATCAGAATTGCCTATCTTTTCAAATGCCGTGCGGGTAATCAAAGCAGTTATAAAAAGAGATACAGCATCGCTTAGGAAATTACCTACAATCAAGAAGAGAGATTCTCTCTTACAGAAACCTTTATTTGCAGATTAAAAGGAGAAAGTTATATCCAGTGGGATTGAGAAACTCTTCATTGAGGGAAGGTTTCCATTGAGGGAAATGAGATGTATTGTAAGGCAATGGAGTTATCACCTTTGACGTGGGTGACATGAACTAGTTAATGTATCCAGGAGGTAAGATAGCTATAGAAATTGGAAATTAGATGGAAAATAAGATGATAAACCTCGGGAATCAAGTGTTCAGGCCTTAAAGGATTAGGGATTAAAATAGTCTTGATCAGAAGTCTCATCAGTCATTCAGTGAACAGTGAATGCATCCAAGAGATGTGGGACCGTCAAGAATTGAAAATTAAAAGATAAATGAGATGATTATTCTCAGTAATCAAGTGTTCAGGCTTTGAAGAATTGTGCAATGATATAATCTTAATAAAATGTCGTACTGGCCATTCAGTGAACAATTGCTCTCAGGGTCTAACAGGTGGAAATTATATGTGAGGAATGGACTCTGTGGGCGTAAATAATTAAACTCTGAAACGCTAAAATCACAGAAAAAAGACGAGATTGAGATGCGTCAGTTAAAATACGAATCTTTTTCCCGTAAGACAGGAATCTAAATGTCCATCAGGACGGGAGAGATGAAAAAACTTTGAGATAAAGGATCTTACAGGAATTTTGTTAGTTAAGGAACAATTGTTTTTTTTCTTCAGAAGACCTGTTAAGGATATCGGATATGTCTTGATTAAGGTGACATTTTCATCCCTAATTGAGTACGTGGATGAATTAGAAATTTAAGGCAGGCATGTTTATGAGTGTGTGTATGAGAGAGAGAGAGAAAGAGAGAGAGAAATGCTTCTTTATCAGAGAATGTAAGCTGTTGCAAAACAACTTTATAAAGGACGACCGGACATATTTATTCGTGTCTTACATTGAGGCAAATAAGACAGTCACGATTGAACAGGGGGGCGGGGGGCGGGTTGCTACCCGGAGAGCTTTTTAGACGCTCCCTGTGACTGTTAACCTAAGTGAAAAACTTTTCCGTGCTCATTCAACTCCCTTCGGCGAACTCTGGATGTTGTAACCCAGTGATTTGATGCCTCGTGGCATTTTCCAGATGATTTTATTTATTTCGATTTTGCTTTGATCAAGGTTATTAACTAAAATGAAATGAGTTTAGTAGGCGACTTTCGGAAAAACTCTCATTCATTGAATTTAGGTTAGAAGTAATCAGGTAATATGTGCTTCCTATATTTGTGTGCGTCATATTGATTTTATACGGATCATCTTCATTATCGCCTCCAACACCGTTTGACGTGAAGAGTGTGATATTTCGCCATTCATGTCTTCCCTGTGCTTTGTCTTCCGCAAATCTCCACTTTTATTCTCTCCCAGGCGTTTTGCGAAGGATATGTCCAAGCCAACTCCATATCTGTTTCATTATTTTCTCACTTACATGTGGAACCTTCGTAATCGATTCTTCCCTCTGGCTCCTAATATTGTTCGTAATGCTTTATTCTCAAATCAACAAATATATTTTCGACAATTTAGTTTCATTGTCATACAAAGATTTAATTTTCTTTTGTCAATACAGTACTAGACTTGTGTACAATCTTACATTTGTATGTTCTTTTGATCTGAAACTTTTTGCATTTCTGCATAAAGTTCATCTTTTATCCATAAACCGAGAGATTCTTAACATACTCATGTGGCCATGACTTTGGGCCATCTCTAGATTTTGCTTGTTCATCCAAATAGCAGAATCCACCAAGAATTCACTGGCTAAGTAGACGAAAGGATACCAAGTTCCGTGTAGAGTGTAATTCTTCACTGGTTAAGGTCAGTGACCCCTGCCGGTGCCTGCTGGTTAGTAACAAAAGGTCATCCGAGAAGACAAAGCACTTGACACCTTAGCTCCATCCATCATCCCACTGTGATTTTTCTGATGCCTCTCCGGAGCAAGGCCACCAAATATTCGTTCGCGGATGACGGATTTTAGTACATTTTAAGCATCGCTGTGTGCCAAGTAATTTTGTTTTTGTATGATTCATTTATAATGTATTTTCTATTTACATTCAACTTATTTTATATTTTTCTACACCCGCATCCTATTTTATGAGACAATTAAATAAGAACTTAATGAACAGCCAGCAGGGAAGAAATGGAAACAAAGATTGTTTTCTTTCCTAATCGTTTTACACTGACGGCCTGTTGGGGAAATAACTTACAGAAGATTTGCAAAGTTCTGAACCTTGGCAGAAACCGACCGGCCTTCTGCGACGGCTGACTTCAGTAAACTCCGAAAACGAATGGGTCTCTTAGGAACTCCCTTTTTTTTTTTTTTTTTTTTTAGGTAATGGGTGGCTGGGCGGGGAGCTGGCATCAGATGTCTGATTGCTAAACGAGTGGAGTTCATGATCTCTAGCGTTAGATGACTTGTTAACAGTACGGCTAGAATTCATGATTCTCTCTCTCTCTCTCTCTCTCTCTCTCTCTCTCTCTCTCGCATTAGATGGCTTGATAGCTAAACGACTAGACTTCATATTCTCTCTCTCTCTCTCTCTCTCTCTCTCTCTCTCTCATTGGATAGTTTGTTAGCTAAACGACTAGACTTCATGATTTTTCTCTCTCACTTTCTCTAGCAGTTATAGCAGTTATACGATCTCTCTCCCCCCTCTCTCTCTCTCTCTCTCTCTCTCTCTCTCTCTCTCTCTCTCTCTGTCACGTATCATGAACATCAGCCTAACTAAGTGTAAGTCTTGATATCATATTCGCAGTTTTATATTCAACCTCCGGACCTCTTAGTCAGAATTCATGAGGTCTTGCAGTTTAATTGGGAATATCCGCGTTAATCCCAGTTGCGCTGGAAAGTTTCGAAGTCGAAAGCTTACCGTCTAAATTGGCAGGGCGAATTAGTTATGAAGCAGTGAGCACCTTATCTCTCATTAGTTATTTATTAATGGGAGACATGAAATAATATATATGTATATGTATATATATATATATATATATATATATATATATATATATATATATATATATATATATATATATATATATGTATAGCTAAATTATATGATATATATGTATATATATATATATATATATATATATATATATATATATTTTTTTTTTTATTTATTTATTTATTTATTTATTTATTTATTTATTTGTGTGGTGTATGTCTGTGTCAGTGTGTGCAAATAAAGTTTGTGTAGGAATAAGTGATGTAATTTTTCGCACTCAGGCTAAACATTTCAGGAAAATCTGAATAACTTCAAAAGCTTTAATGATGAGGAGAAACTAAGACCCAGAATGATGCCTTATTTTTAGGTAATGAGACCTTTACAAGGCTGGAAACTCAGAGGTAGGAATTACCAACAAAATGGTTATATCCGGTATTAATAGTTTCCGCAACTAGACTCGGGACCCATTGATATGTCACTTGTTTAATGAGGGACGCACTCTGTCGAAAGCTTAGTTAAGTTTTCTATATTATTATTGTTATTATTTCTTCAGTAGATGAAACCAATTCACATGGAATAAGGCCACAAGGGCCATTGGCTTGAAATTCAAGCTTCCAAAGAATGTTGATTTCAATCTCCCACCGCATACCCCACACTGCAGCAGTAACTGATCATGTTACAGAACCAGTGATTTTTCATCGCCCTGGGGGAGACGCGAACCCGCGACATCTGAGTGGCATGCCACGACACCAACCACTGTACCAGTGGACCAGCTATAGAGACAAAAGCAAGTTAGGTTCAAGTTAAATATTATGATGCTTATTGAGTTGAAAGGCATTTATTCTGTTTGAACAAAAACACCACCAAAAGGAGATTCTCTTCGCATCCCGGGTTCCTTTTCCGAGAGAACCGAAACGCTGAAGGAACATTCCCTTAAATTCCTTACATCCTGTTGTGCCTCTGTGGATGTGTAATGTATGATATATATATATATATATATATATATATATATATATATATATATATATATATATATATATATATATATATATATATATATATATATATTGTATATATATACATACATATATATATATATATATATATATATATATATATATATATATATATATATATATACATACATACAGTATAATACTAATATATATATGTATATATGTTTGTGTGATTAAGTATTTATGTTTAATGACGGGGTTATTTTCCTACAAGGTCGATTGCAAAACACGTAATCTTTTGTTAATTATGAGAACATTTCCGATTACGCATCGACTGGTTATATGTTGTTGTTTTTTCACGTAACTGATAATGTTTTTTCACTTAACCGATAATACTGGTTAAAAGAAAATAATGAAGAAATTGGAAGGGGAAACGAATGAAAAATTGTATTGCCACCAATCAAAGAAATCGAGCAAGCAAGATAACAAAAAAGTTGACGCTGAAAAAAGAATAATTAACAGTGGAAATACGCATTCAGAGGTTAGTGACACGGTCACGGAAAACATGTTTGTATATTATTTTTCTCAGTTTCCCAGAAAATGAGTTAGTAATTACCTCCATATCAGTTTACAGCCGAATGGATAGAGATGCACGTTCTTGGTAATGAGAATGTTATTATTCGCCATGTGAATAAACATTCATCTAACCGTAATTATGTGATTTTGTTTCATTACAGTGTAAACATGCACGAATTCTAAAACTTAAATTATCATTTATAACTGTTATATGATTAGTCACTGCAAACCTGAAGCAAGTGATGATTATCAGTGGGGATAAGAACGTTGATGAAAGTGACGTAAAAACTCGCACACAAACGCACATACCGGCGAAATTAGAGTGCCGCAAGCACCTTCCAAAACCGTACAGCAGTCACAAAGTATCGAAGAGTCACGACGTCCATATAACGCACGACAAACAAAACGGGTAACTCACGAGGCTAACAAACAAAAGTGGAAAAACACATTATGCTTCATAAATCGAAAGGATGGCCCCCATAAATTCACAGTCGGGAGGATTAACTGCCGCGTCTGTGATGTTAACTTTCGATGCGAACTTGTTTACTGTCTACGAAGGACAGAGAATCGGAAGTAAACGAGGTGTGGGAGGGGAGGGGGTTGGGGGTGTGAAAAGGATGGTTGGGAGGAGGGGGGGGCAATGACCCAAAACGCAATTCTCACTCTATGATCTGGAAGGCCACAAATCCCTTCCCGTGCTTGAGGGGACTCTAGACCCCTTCTCCGTGATCGACGAGAATGCAGCTTCCTCTCCTTCTTGAAGAAGGATGCAGTTCCTTCCTCCTGGTTGAGTGGGAATGTTGGGTGATGAAGGGAAGACCTTGCTCGCGCTTTCCTTTTCTGTGAACAAGGACCTACCGTCTTTTCAGCAACCCTTTTATAAGTGCATTCCGCATTTCAAATCCATATCATATACAAATTTTTTCCCAGAAGCCACGCTGATTGACCTCCTTCCCGATATTAAAAAGAATCGAAATTGTTTTCCCTAAGTGACAGACACTCCCCATTATCTGCGAGTGGAAAGTGTCAGGCTCTTTCCTTCACCCAGGAAAGCGCTCGGCGCGGACTGCGACACTTTTTCATAACCGAAGACAAATCCCTCGTCCATAATTCTTGAGAAGGAAATGTCTTTCCCTAAATGGAAAGGATTCAACTGCCTTTCCATGAATGCAGAGGGAACAAATTTCTTGCCATCATCTACGAAAAGGTATTTCCTTTTTCATGGTGGGGGACGTCACTGAACCCTTCCTACAGCCAATATGTAACTTTGCAAGGTCGAGAAAGATAGGAGTGTCTTTCTGTGTAAGAAGGGACCCTTTCCCACTTCTCTACATTTTCCAGAAACGCTTACCGTCCTGCTTCTAAAGCTGAGGTTACCTTAGGTGGCGTACTTTCAGGCACATTCTGTAAAACCCCTAAGAAGATATCTGAATTACAAGGCTGTTATAAGTTCAGCTGAGTGCCTGCTACGTGAAAATGAACTAGATTAAAAGAGCTGAAATTTTGCAGGGTGATAGAAAATTGTGTCTAGGTTGATGCTGAGTTTTGATTTCGAGAAGAGATAAAAACAAGGACTTGTTTCAATAAATGATAATGGCAACCAAGGCACAAGCAAGAGGTGAAAGAGTTATGTGATTCGGTTAATTTTTAATTTTTTTGTCATTTTGCCAGTTACGAAGATAATGAAAGTGCTTCGTAAATGGTAAGTAATAAATGATAGAACTCCCACGAGTCTTCAGGGTTTCAAGTAATACTCATAAATAAAAATAAAAAAAATAAAAAAAAATAAATAAAACAAAGGGGAATCAAAAATGCATTATTGCAAGCAGTCTAATGTAGACTGATTTTGGGTTCAGAGACTAACATAGTAATCCCTTTCTCATGACACAAGCCTTCGTTGATTCGTTGATGTCCTTATTAAAGGTGCTGAAATTATTCACCAAGAGGAGAATTACGGGCAGCTAGTGATAGCTGAAGCAGCGAGCATCACACTAGAACAGCTTGCATTGAATATTAAGGTGTTATCAGATTACGTTCTACCTTCCAGCCGGAGGAAGTTGTGCAGAAGGCCTTTTGATCAATTATATCTCATTCGTGGTTGTTTGTTAAGCTACACATTTGACCTTAATTTTAAGTTTTGCTTTGTACGGCTGCATTGCCATTATATAAGCATTGTGGTTTCTTTGTAAAACTGCCTTGATGATAGCTGTAAGTTAGTGTCAGAAACAGCTGTTGGCACAGAGAAACGTTTGTCTTTTCAGAACTTTAAGGTTCAAGATAAATTCCAAAAATTGGAAAAGCGTTGCCACAAAATACTAGGCATTCACAACTGGTCTCTTGTAATACCAGAAGCTTCATATAGGGCGGTGCAGCCAGGGATAACTAATCGAACTAAGTCTCTCTCTCTCTCTCTCTCTCTCTCTCTCTCTCTCTCTCTCTCTCTCTCTCTCTCTCTCTCTCTCCACCCAGAGAAATTTGTGATATATTTCACGCTGAAAGTGGGACGCATTTAACAGGGAATGTCCAATAGACAGTGGGTTTCCGACCAACAAAATGGTCCTCGGAATCAGGGATTACTTACGAAATGCTTGGTATATAATAATTCAAAATTGTGGACCTGACTGAGACACTTTCTGTATATTTAAATATATATATATATATATATATATATATATATATATATATATATATATATATATATATATATATATATATATATATACATATATATGTGTGCGTGCGTGCGTGTGTAAATATATATGTATGTATATATATATATATATATATATATATATATATATATATATATATATATATATATATATAAGAAGAGAGAGAGAGAGAGAGAGAGAGAGAGAAGAGAGAGAGAGAGAGAGAGAGCGCAAACTCAACCTGCAAACTCTGAAATTGGTTACACGTTACTAGGTATATAAAAGATGAAAAATATGGATTTTAAAAAAGGGAGATGTAATCTGCAAGATGAAAAATCATTTTGTTGCAACTAAAGCGAACAGTGAAATATAGACCTGACGAAAGGGGAACGGTGTTCCGACATTCATGGCTGTACAAAATGCAAATGCTAGGTGTTACAGGTCGACAAGAAACGCTTCCCTTGACCCTTTTGTGTTTTTTAGTTCATTTAACAAAATATCTGTAATTTTTCTTTCAGTAGTTTTCATTTCCGAATCTGGTCTAGTCTTCGAAATATATTACAGCTGTACCTTCCCATCTTTAATTATTTTTTTTTTATCTATTAAGCGATTTATATTTATTAACCATAATGTTTTCGTAACATACTCCAACCATTTCTTTGGTATATCTGTTCTAGCATGCGAGAAATATGGCTTCCCAACTTCATTGATTTTATTATGTGTATATTTAGCGATTTATATTCATCACTCATAAGATATTCCTCCCCGTAAGGGGGTAGTGCCGTCATTGCACCTCATGCGGTGCACTGCAGGCATTGCTTAAGGTTCTTTGCAGCGTGCCTTCGGCCCCTAGCTGCAATCCCTTTCGTTCCTCTTACTGTGCCTCCTTTCATATTCTCTTCATCTTACTTTCCACTCTCTCCAAACAATTGCTTCATAGTGCAACTGCGAGGTTTTCCTGCTGTTAAACCTCTCAAACTTTTTACTGCCAATTTCCATTTCAGCGCTGAATGACCACATAGGTCCCAGTGCTTGGCCTTTGGCCTGAATTCTGTATTCAACTGAACTCGGAAGATATAACTTTTTTTGACCAGACCTTCTTCAGCTCAAAACATCCTCATTTGCGTCTTCCCTCTTAACCCTTGCTTTTCTCTGCTTGTACAATTATCTTTGCTTTACGAGAGCAAAAAAAATGTGTAGTGCGTCATCTTCTATGATATTTATCGCCTCTTGAGGTCCCACCACAGCTTTCTTTATTGCGATGACGGAAGGCTTCATTGCAGCCCTTATAAGGAAACTGAGTCATCTAGCAGCATACGAGAGATAATGGGCACAGCAAGGCGGTACGTGGAGTACAAGAGATTCTGTGGAATTTCTCAACATTTATCTGTATTTAAATACTTCGTTGACTCTTCTTCTTCCATTGAGAATATTATTTCATTCCTTGGCACGGGATCTATCCAGCTATTTATTCTGCATTTTATTTTCATATTTTAAATTATTGGTATTACTTGATTTCATTTATGATATTCTTATGTATTACTTTCTGTTCTCCTTTCCTTACACTATTTTTTTTCACCTCTCCTTCCGCTTGCCCTTCTGTTTAATCTTTCCTTTGGGGGATAGTGCCGTCATTGCACCTCATGTGGCGCACTGTAGGCATTACATAAAGTCCTTTGCAGCGTGCCTTCGGCCCCAAGCTGTAACCCCTTTCGTTCTCTTTCTTCCATCTTACTCTCCACCCTCTCTAACAATTGATTTATAGTGCAACTGCGAGGCTTTCCCCCTGGTACACCTTTCAAACCTTTTACTGTCAATTTCCATTTCAGCGCTGAATGACCCCATAGGTCCCAGTGCTTGGCCTTTGGCCTAAATTCTATATTCAGTTCAATTCTGTCTAATCTTGGGAGGCAGTAAATTTTCCCGTTTGTGGACAAGAAAGTGTGTCCCTGACAGCTGACCCTACGTAACTGAACTTTGCAATTGACACTTAGAGATCTTGTACTTGCAGTTGTGGGTCCCAGTGAAGCCCAAGAGCCACCTGTGAAGTAGGGCAGGTAAGCTAAAGTTACTGTATCCCCCTTCTTTTAGCTTTTCCATGGACCTTTATTTATTTTTATCAGTAGCTACAATAATCATGTGTCCATTTTTTTTTTTACCTTTCTTTGTCCATCACGGTTCCTGATTTAGTCACCATTTGGTTCCTTATCCTGTACGATATTGGAAGTTCCTAGATTTGGTCGTTAAATATTTCAGCAAAATGTACAGTAGTCAAACTAAGAGCGTTATGCCAACCACTCCAACTCCTTCTCTTCACTCTCTTAAGCTCTGAATTGCCAAAAATGCCCAAGGGCTGGGCATGATAGCCTAAACTTCATAAAAACAAATCAAATTCAACCGTAAAAGCAACTGGATAAACGAGTCACTTCATATTTAGACTGAGACTACGGTCGTAATCACTGACAAGCTGGACCTGGCAAGACTAATAGCAGATACTTATATTTATGCGGGCGGAAGAAAAGTTGTTTTTTTCGGGTGATGATCAACAATGCTATACTTACTAATCTTAACAGTGCTATGCTTACCAATCTTTTAAAAGATGGAGACTAAAGCCCTGTCCACGCTAGCGGGCATTGCCTGACGGGCAAACACTGTTCTCATAACCCATTCCACTATATTGACAGACCGAGTATGGAGCCAGAATGTTGCGATTGTCTGGTAACACTGCTTCAGAAGCGAGAGAAAATGTAAACAGCTGGAAGTGCCCGACGGGCATGCCCGCTAGTGTGGACAGGCCATAAGACGTTGATTGATCTGACCATCAAGAGTGTGGTCTTGGAATGTATTTAGGATGGTTCTTTGGAATTCGGACTTATCTAGGCTCCCTGTTCATCAAACAGACTTAACAGGGTTTTGTCAACTATTTCTGTCTTTCACTGTCCATCTGATAAGTTTACCCTGTTTGTCTGGCTGATGACAGTTGCTATAGTATGTTCCTTTTGTATTGACAAGTACCAGTGGGGCTCTGTCCAATTAATGCTTTGGCCCGAATACCCAGATGAACGAAAGCTCTTCTGTTCTATGAGCCGTGTCTGGATGCTTCTCGTCACATAAGATTTGTGGGCATTGGATGCTGTCTCAGGCTGGGGTATATTTCATGAAGTCGTAAATGTTTACTGTCAATTGTTCCTGCATTCATTGTTAAAAAAAATTCAATTGTACTTGGATTCATTCTTCAAAAAACAAATTATTGTTCTTCTGATGATGTCTATAACAAAGGCTTTCATATATTCTGAAAATGTGCTTGATTTTATGTACTAGTTGACGATAAGGGGACGTCTAGGAAACATCATATATATATATATATATATATATATATATATATATATATATATATATATATATATGTGTGTGTGTGTGTGTGTGTGTTATTCGTATTAGGCTTCAATAAGACTGGATGGTTTAGATTCTATCCCATCCCATCCCATCTTATTGGATCGTAATACGAGTAATATGAATATATACAGAATACAGACAGTGAAGTTGTGGGGCTATTTCTGTGATATATATATATATATATATATATATATATATATATATATATATATATATATATATATATATATATATATATATATATATATATATATATAGTATATATATAATATATATATATATATATATATATATATATATATGTATATATATATATATATATATGTGTGTGTGTGTATGTGTGTGTGTTTTTGATTATGCGTGTGGGCGAGTGTTTGTCTGGGCGAATCCTATTGTAGGCCAACAAAATAGGCACGTGAATAGATTATCTGGAACATGACCAAAATTCGGGAAGCTAACAAAAAGAAGAGATAACCTGTTAACATTCTGTTGACGTTGGGCAGATATCCCTCACGAGAGAGAGAGAGAGAGAGAGAGAGAGAGAGAGAGCACAACTTTATTATAGCCTTGGATACATACACGGTGGACAGTTTAGTTTATGACACCATTTCCGTATACTTTGGCCGCTTTTTTTTTTTCGTCCAGTGTATGAACCTTCGAGAACTTACGTCATTCCAACTTTCCGCGAAGACATCATCCTATGAGATGAAAGGCGAGTAACTTTGCCCAAGTTTTCGGTTTAATTTGGTGCTACAAGTGGAAACTGCTCGGCCCATTTCCATTCCTACGATGACTTGAAGGCCGCTTGACCCAGACAGATTATTATCATGAGAGCGGAGCTTATTTTACAGTCTGTGGAAACATTTCTGTTTATTGCCTAAGGCCTGGTTGAACTGCCCACATAAAAATCTTGGGAGCGTTTCTGCTCTTCAGTGCAAGTTAAATCTATTAATTTTATATCCTCTTGACTACTTGGCCCATGTAAATAAAAGGAGTTAATCTATTAATTTTATATCTTCTTGACTACTTGACCTATGTAAATAAAAAGAAAGTGATCGGGTTATTCTCACACCTGCTATAAAACCATTTTTAGTTTAACTGAAGGACTCTGTGACTTTAACATTAAAATCAAGAGAGCTGTTTGCAAAAGTTACAGATAAACCATTAATATGTCAAAAGACAGATTTAACCTAATTGATAAAAAGGAATTATTTTTACCCTTTCATGTTAACCACATTTTAGTTACACTTAATGATTGATGATGTGCTCTGACCGTCATAAATGATACTGAATATATTTTTAGAATCTCTCGATTTATTCAGATAATCTCATAAGGTTAGTTTTATTTTGAAATTACAGTTTCACTTTTGATTTTTATTAAGGTGTTTGTTGATATTAATTAAACAATTCAGTGGTCAGTGACTTTTCCGTTAGAGTATGCTTTCAAAGGATACCATAGCCTACTTACGGATGTATTGTGAAAATCTGGAAATAAAGACCGTTAATATGAACATAGGTGGAAAATTATGCGAAGAATTTGTTCAAAGTAATTTCGGGAAATACCTATATATATTTTTATTTTTATTTATTTCATTATTTATTTATTTAGGTTTGCGTGACACGAGAGAGGAAGTAAAGCTTTATCCTTTCAAAGGATATATTTTCTTATATATATATTTTTT
This sequence comes from Macrobrachium rosenbergii, assembly GCF_040412425.1. Taxonomy (NCBI): domain Eukaryota; kingdom Metazoa; phylum Arthropoda; class Malacostraca; order Decapoda; family Palaemonidae; genus Macrobrachium; species Macrobrachium rosenbergii. The sequence goes on along the minus strand of NC_089757.1, from coordinate 27,408,824 downwards.
TGGGGTCACGAAGGAAAACTGAAAAGGAAGGGGAGAAAGGGAGAGAGGAGTAGAAGCTAATCTTGAAGGAAGCGATAGCCCTGCCCTTTGAAAGAGGGAAGGTTATAGGAAACACTGAAGAAAGGAAAGAAGTCCAAATTCTGGGAACAGAGAAAAAAGAAACTAGAGGTTAAGTGCCATTTGCTCGTGCATGTCTGTCTTTGTATGTGCGCTTGCGCGCGCATTGTAGTTTTATCGGTATCATTCATGGATAACAAACAAGTAGTTTTAGGTTGGAGTCTCGGGCGAGGATTAACAGGTAGGCATTCTGTTAAAACCCCATTATGCCTTAGTAGACCTAGGCAGTCATTTATGTACCTGATAGATAAACAACTGTTGTATTCGCAACCAGGGTAATCTGCTACCCATGGTACTAAGGGCAAAACGTTTATATTGAAACAAAAAAAAAAATATTTACAGAAATTAAAAAAACTTAATTTCGGATACTGAAGGACAAACATCGTTTCTAAACTGGAAGTTAAACAAGTAAATAAAATGATTAAAACTAAATAACTTTCAAAGGGAAAAGAAAACAGGTGGCTAATTCCCATTGTTCCCCGCCTCATTCCTACCTCATTCCCTCTTGTTAGGCATCCAAGTTACAAGAAAAAAATACGCTGTAGTTAACTGTATCTTACGTGAAAAATTACTGTAACGACGAAAGCATTACACTTGGAGATAGAGGCCGCCATTACCTGAATTTTGGTTGTGCGTTCTTGCCCCCCCCCCCAAAAAAAAAAAAAAAAAAAAAACATAAAATGAATAAAATAAAAAAAGGATTACAGTGCCTTTGGCAAATTAAGTTAAAAGTGAATATATCTCTGCTCTAATTAATTGGTGGAAATGTTCTCTCCCTCTCTCTTTTTTTTTTTTTTTTACGGTCAATTGAATTAGCGGTGAGAGAGCAGCGCTATTAAGAGGAGCTGAATGCCGGGAAAATCCTCTTATTTCTCTCGAGTTCCAGATGAGCTGAAGTGGCTCTTTTTATTAGGGAATTGGTGGTCAAGATGGTCTTTCCTTCCACCGGGTGAATTTGGAATATAAGATTTTTCTTTTCGTGAGTGTGAAAATGTGCTTTAGTTCAAATGATTTAGCTGACAGTTGTAAAGTAGCTTAATCTCTATAAAGAAAGTAAGCAGTTCCACACAAGTATCTCTCTCTCTCTCTCTCTCTCTCTCTCTCTCTTTCATTTTATATATATACAACATTGTAATATATATATATATATATATATATATATATATATATATATATATATATATATATATATATATATATATATATATATATATATATGTGTGTGTGTGTATGTGTGTGTTATGTGTATATAAATTATATTATATGTATATATACAGTATATACACACAGTATATACATACATTATACACGCACACACTCATATGAATATATATATATATATATATATATATATATATATATATATATATATATATATATACACACACACATATACATACATGTATGTGTGAATGTAATATATATGCACTGATATCTTGACTTCATGTAACAGAAAAACACCAAAGCGCATTTGTAGCTTAGCTAAATCCACACAGAACCATTACGCAAGGGTTTTTAATATTCCGTAAACAAACATAAAAGTAAGCGGATCTGGCAAACGTACTGGAAGTAACTGTAAAATAATAACGAAAGCCGAAGGAATTTTACCCTTTTAGAAAATTTATCCGAAACTTTATGGAATTTCACAAGAGTTCGTTCAGTAGAAAACTCCCGGAGAGTTCGTTATCACGAGGAAAATTCTCATTGGTTTGTTTAAGTGGAATACCCATAGTCTTTTTTTTCTATAATCGTGTTTCACTTTTAGATATGGTGGGACGATAACCTACAAGATATTAAAAGGGACACAGAAAAAAAAAACAAGAAAAAGGTTAATTGGCCTACCATTCCATTTGATAACAGTTGCCAATTAGTGGCCGAGGACTTGCATTGCCACTTGTTCGAAACAGATCGAGGACTTCTTGCCATTTATAGTGTTCTAATCGCGTGGTGTTGGGGAAACAACGTATGGAATTGTTTCGTAGATCAGCAGGTGAAACGCGGAGGTGTTAACGAGATAAGAGTTCTTAGGAGGCCAGAAAGGACACTATTTTCTCGGCAATAATGCTGAGTGTCTCTGCAATAAATTACGAACTGGTATAAATAGCTTTCTCCCCTAATGGCGTAAGGTCAGCTTAATCTAGCCACGGCTGTGTCTTTTAAAAAAGCGAAAACTGAAAACTGGTAATTCATTGTCCAATTAATGGAGTGATTGAGCATCCATTATCTGTACGTTATCGTATTCGAGATGGCGTCCATCTATGATTTATCAGGTATCGGACTAAGTGGCCATATATCCTTTGATTTCCAAATCGAAGATGAACCATTTATCAGACTCAGTGGTCATATATTCGGTTTCCAAATTCAGTATGAACTTTTGCTCATAAAACACTCTCAACATCAGTCTTCTTAAACCTACTCAAAAAGCTTATTTTTGCCTATCCTCTTTTTTCCTACCCTCCTAAAATGTTCAAAATATACCCATTTTACAACTCCCAGTCTACCTTCCTTACCGCCATGTGACCAAGCGATCTCAAAACATACCGATCCAACGGCGCTACTTTGGCTTGTTATCTACGCGTCACCTTCTCCGAGGTGCTAGTACTAAACACCGTATAGTAAATGGAAAGTAGACGGCCGCACGGAGATATTGTTCATTAATATAATTTGTCAGACCACACAATATAGAAATGAGTGTGTATAATACTTTGATCCCCGAGGGGCTAGTACTAAACACGGCGTCCCGAGGAGCTTCCGCCATCTTTAGTACCAGCACCTCGGAATAGGTGACGCATAGATAACAAGCAGCACTGATCCAACTTTTCACTCATGCTAACCTCTCATTCACGCCATCGTTTGAACTCGTTTCCTACATTTCTCATGCAAACAGCTTCCACTTTTTTCTCTCATTCGTGTTTTGTTACACACTTCACTTTCTGTATACGTTCCACTAGTCTGTCAACTTGTAAGCAGCTATCATGGTCCGTTTGGATCAAGCTGAAAGGGTGTGAGGCTAGCAATCACGTCCCTAAAGACTTGCTAAGAAATAGGAAGGTTGTGTTCTTTTAGTGCTTCTCCTTACAATATATATGTATATATATATATATATATATATATATATATGTGTGTGTGTGTGTGTGTGTGTGTGTGTGTGTGTGTGTATGTGTGTGTGTGTGTGTAAGACATACAGACAGTCAGACAGAACATACGTAAGTTACAGTTACCTCCCAGTAAAGTCTCTGCGCGAAGCAGTCGTAAGGCCAGACAAAACCAACTGTAACCTGTCTTATCGCAAGTGCTTAATGGAAAAGTACTTAATGGTAGTTTACGATCAGAGCTTGATTCCTCAGTACCGGTCTTACTCCTGATACCCATCTGGTATGCGAGTCTGTTCAGCAATTTACCTCTCAGGTGCACTCGCGTGGTTCTGGATTTCTTGTTGTTGTTTGGTGGTTGATTTGAGTGTTCTACATATGTTTGGAGTTGTTTGTTTGTAAATAAACAATAGACGCATATTGTGTCGTATTGTAAATACATTTAAATGCGCTTGAAAATATATTCTAGGATTATTACTGCCAGACGAGACTACAACAGGCCTCATTCGTTTTAAAATCGCTGTCAAGTCCGTTAAATTCCATTCCTTCATTCACGAGTTTTTTTTATATATGTATTAGGGAGAACCGAGGTGAATTTATTTGGCGGTTTAGGAAAATAAACGACCATAAAACATTCAAAGATTTGAGAAATAAAATTAATTTTGGGTCCGTATATCGTGCACCGTTATGCTCTTCTTGCTGAATTACCTGAAAAATAACACAACACTAAATTCATGCAATTTTTTTTTTTTTTTTTTTGTGGATATGCAACCACTTTGATAAAAAAATCACTTGGTTAATACACACGCACACACAGTATATATATATATATATATATATATATATATATATATATATATATATATATATATATATATATATATATATATACATTATATATATATATATATATATATATACATTATATATATGTATTATAATGTATACGTGTTTCATGTGTGTGCGTGTTTGTAAGTACATATGCGTCACAACACTGAATTCATAAAAATTTACAACTTACGAAGGCAAAGTATTTGTTAACAGTTAGAATGTATTACATATATATATATATATATATATATATATATATATATATATATATATATATATATATATATTATATATATGTATGTGTGTATAAATCAGGTGATTCTTATCAAATGTTTCCATTTTCATGGACGTAAATTTTGCATGAACTCGGCATTGTGTAATTGTTTAGGTAAATCAGCAAGAAGAGCGCAACGGAACAAGATATATGACTGAAAATTAGCATTTTTCTTGCTCATTTTCGGATGTTTTACGATCGTTTTTTCTCAGATCCCGAAATAAATTCACCTCGCTTCTCCCTAATGTGAAAAAACAAATGTAATGAATTACGAAATGGAATCTAACGGGATTATGGAAATTTTAAAAGCATTTGAGGCTGTTTTGGTTTGGCCTGTGAATGATCATCCTGAAATGAATTTTCAAATTCAGGCAAATGTATATACGAAAATTTTAATGTGTTTTTAATTTCAGCTACGATAATTTCTACAATTTCAGGTAGAACTTCTGTCATTTCGCTTGGAATGATATTCTCATTTCATGAGTTTTTGCCTCGGATATCTAATCAGAGAAAGTTGTGTCATATTTCACACAACTGTCATTTAAATTTTTTTCCCTTTCTCTTATTAAATAGAAATTTCGTTAACAGTGGAAAAATATGTCTCCTGAATCATGTGACTTTTGAAGTCTCTCTTTCTTTCAAACGAAGTTTTCTTTCACCGGTAGATGTTTTGGTTCAATATGTACAGCATATTAAATTTAATATGTACAGATTATTAAATCAGACCTAATATATTCTGGAAGCACTAAGATCATGTGATGGTGTCATATATCTCAAGTGTGGATTAGAAAGCGGATAGAATTACTAGTTTAATTTTGCAGTGTTATCACAGTATTGTCTTAAGAGGTGAGGCATTGTTCCATTCGACGATAATACTAGCTGCAATAAAAAAAATGTTTAGAACTTTTAATGTCAAAGGTTTTGACAGTTCTCTGTTAGATGATACAATATGATTGTGTAAAAATTATAAAAGGAAATTTTTAGTTATATGAGAAAATATCTCTCTCTCTCTCTCTCTCTCTCTCTCTCTCTCTCTCTCTCTCTCTCTCTCTCACATTGTAAAAGTCATATCAGACAATTTTAAATTCAGACAATCTCTCTCTCTCTCTCTCTCTCTCTCTCTCTCTCTCTCTCTCTCTCTCTCTCTCTCTCTCTCTCTCTCGTTGTAAAAGTTATATCAGACAATATTAAAGACTTCAGACAATCTCTCTCTCTCTCTCTCTCTCTCTCTCTCTCTCTCTCTCTCTCTCTCTCTCTCTCTCTCTCTCATTGTAAAAGTTATATCAGATAATTTTCAAGATTTCAGACAATCTCTCTCTCTCTCTCTCTCTCTCTCTCTCTCTCTCTCTCTCTCTCTCTCTCACACATTGTAAAGTCATATCGGACAATTTAAAGATTTCAGATAATCTCTCTCTCTCTCTCTCTCTCTCTCTCTCTCTCTCTCTCTCTCTCTCTCTCTCTCTCTCTCTCTCATTGTAAAAGTTATATCAGATAATTTTCAAGATTTCAGACAATCTCTCTCTCTCTCTCTCTCTCTCTCTCTCTCTCTCTCTCTCTTTGTCTCGAACTCCATCAACTTGCTCATGCATGGAAGCTTTCTCACAGATAAGCTGCGACGTATTTCCCTTTTCCCCTCAGCTGGCGGGGCTTGAGAAGTGATAAGGTTTCAGTCATCTCCATCCCTTCATTTGTAATTGCTTTTTCGCCAAAGTTGGTGTGATCGCTGCAGTGCAGCCTAGGCGCCGCGTTATCCATTTCAGCTTTTATTGCACCGCGTGTCTTGAATGTTATCTCTGTCATTTTAATTCACAACTCGTATGTAAGTTCCTGGTCTTTCGCATTTGATGGAGAAAAATCTACTTGCAATGGTCAACCTCTTAGTTGCTGCCTCTAAGTTCTTTCAATCCTTTTTGTTATAGTCTTGTTAATTTCTTCCTGTTTATTATTATTATTATTATTATTATTATTATTATTATTATTATTATTATTATTATTATTATTATTATTAGCTTTCCTCTTATTATGCTCCTCACTATGTTGAGTTTCATCACCCCTGCTTATAATTAATTACCGTAGTCAATGGTTTTCTTCAGCGTTGGTACAAGCTTCTTCCTATATGGTATAGAAAGATTCCTTATTATTATTATTATTATTATTATTATTATTATTATTATTATTATTATTATTCTTTTTCTTCTTCTTCGTATTATTATTATTATTATTATTATTATTATTATTATTATTATTATTATTATTATTATTATTTTTATTATTATTATTATTATTATTATTATTATTATTATTATTATTATTATTATTATTCCTCACCTTGCAGATTTTTATTACTGCTGCATGTAATATAGTTCCTCTACATTCAGTGTTGATATATTGATGAAGCTTACAATAATTTCATTCGTGCCCATCATTTGACTGGATATCTTCGACACCCGGACTATGACCCAATGTCGCGCAGATTCTTTGATCGAGAGACAAGTAGTGTTGCCGCTTGACATTGATTGGTCATCAACCATGCCAATATGAAAGCAGGCTTCAGGGCTTCACCTTTGTGGCTGCAAATGCAGAATCAGTGAAAGAAATAATTACTTTATCTTTCCAGTGTAAAACACCGAATTATAATGTTATCAGATTTATTGTCATTATTTCCAGTGTTGAGTTCTAGATCGTGAGATTTCCGAACGTCGAATTGTTCGATTATTATGGAATACTCTAGAGAAGAACAATTTATTTATTTATTTTTTTAAATACTTCAGAGAAGAACTTGCAATTTTTTTTATTATTATGGAATAATTCAGGGAAGAACTAGAATTTTTCTTATTATTATGGAATACTTTAGGGAAGAACTTGCAAATTTTTTTATTATTGTGGAATACTTCGGAGAGGAACTTGCAATTTTTTTTTAATTATCACGGAATGCTTTAGGGAAGAACTTGCAATTTTTTTTTATTATTACGGAATACTTCAGGGAAGAACTTGGAATTTTTTTTATTATTATGGATTACTCTAGGGAAGAACTAGCAATTTTTCTTATTATTATGGAATACTTTAGGGAAGAACTGGGAATTTTTCTTTACTATGGAACAATTTAGGGAAGAACTAGCAATTTTTCGTATTATTATAGAATACTTTAGGGAAGAACTAGCAATTTTTTTTACTGTGGAATAATTTAGGGAAGACCTAGCAATTTTTTTATTATGGAATACTTTAGGGAAAAACTAGCATTTTTTTCTATTATTATGGACTACTTTAGGTAAGAACTAGCAATTTTTTTTATTATTATGGAATACATTAGGGAACTAGAAATTTTGTTATTATCATGGAATAATTTAGAGAAGAACTAGCAGTTTTTTATTGTTATGGAATACTTTAGGGAAGAACTAACAATTTTTATTACTATGGAATACTTTAGGGAAGACCTAGAAATTATTTTTATTATATTATAGAATACTGTAGGAAAGAACTAGCAGTTTTTTTAGTGGAAAATGTCCTTAAAATAATATAAGTTTAGAGCTAACATAAGTGCTTAAGTAATTCAGTTATGTCCTTGAATTTTTTTTTCATTCTGGGTTTTGACAGATCTGGAGATTAAAAGTCGGAATGTTGAACACAACAGACCCATGAAAAGAGACAGGAATCCAAAACTGTCAGATTTTTATCTAACTACTTACCTAAAAGAAAAAAAAATTATTATTATTTTCCAGGTTCAGCAACCACAACAAAATAAAGTGCTTTCAATTTTTTTTTTTTTGTGGGGGGGGCGGTCAAAATTCCTTAAGTTTAGCTTAAGTGCACCTGAGACAGATTTCTGTATTTCCATTTCTTCTTCTTCTTCTTCTTCTTCTTCTTCTTCTTCTTCTTCTTCTTCTTATTATTATTATTATTATTATTATTATTATTATTATTATTATTATTATTATTATTATTATTATTATTATTATTATTCAGTAAGAGCTAATTGAGCACGGGAAAAGCCTCAATTGCCATTAACCTGATAAGCAAGTTTTCACTGTGATAGAAACGGTATTTGTGATGAAGATGAAAAAACAATCATTCGCTAATGATTCAATCCTGCACACTCTGCACTTTACGTCACTCAGCTGTAATCTGCTGTTTGAATCCAGCTTAGGATTTATTTTTGCATTTTCGGCCTCTGTCTTTAAAGCATTTCTCATTGAGGAGCGAAAGACAACATGCTGAAATCTGTTCCTTTTTCTAGTTTCTCTTCCGATTCTACTGATGAATCTGAAAACAAAACTACACATTTATATAGGATATTGCGTTCGTCACAGTCTTTTAATAATCGTTGCATTTTTGCAGAGGCTATGGGGGTGGGCATGAGTTCATCACAGCATTTCAGTAATCGCTGCTTTATTTCAGAGGCCACTGGGATAGGCAACACAGTGCCTTTATCTAGCCCAGAGCCGCGGGGCCAAAAGACTAAATCCTAAAAGGATTAGGAGTGATAAGAGTCCCGAAAAACTGAGGCAAAAAAAGGAGAATTCCAGATATTTGACTTGTCCCATTTGGTACAGAGTATGACCTTCACCTCGTCTAATTCAGAACTAGAAGTGGCTGTCACTTGTGGCTGTTGACGTCATTGCTTCTCCTTTTACCTCTCATCTGGACGCAACTGAATTCAAGCAGTTTTTGTAGAAACTGCCTTGACTTCACTTCTGGCATCTCTGTGACACTGTTCTCCAAAGTAGAAAGACTGGGTCTTTCCTGTTCTTTGCAGTCTTATGTTAATTTGAAGTACTATTTGTTTTATTGTTATTTATTTGGTGGAGAGATGAAGAGAAGCAAATTTGAAGCTCAGTTACAGATAGGATATCGTTTATGAATCTCTCCTCTTAAATGATGGAAAAGCATGTTATTCCAAAAAGAAGGTTAGTTCAGTTGTTTAAGAACAGACTCAAAATGGCCAGTATTTCCATGAAGGATTTTGGAAGTCTCCTCACTGTCTCGATTTCCAGAGACCTTATGAGTCCTGTGGCCCCTTGCGTTTAATTTCAAGGTTAGGCTGTCTGCAGACTATGCATGCTCCTTAGACCTTCAGCTGAGATGGTTAAGGCACAGGCCGCACGCCCCGAAGGCACAGGTGGCAAATGTTCCTAAAATGCAGTGTATAGTTGTGTACATACACGCATACACACACACGCGGAAAAAAGTAAATTGTGCCCAGAGGAGAATCACGCTGAAATGCACAGCTATTTTAGCTGCCGCATTAATGCGATAATACCAATGCATGGAACATAATGAGTCTCTTACACCTATTTTTGTTAGTATCTTGCGACTGGTATACGTACTACTACAGCTCCTATTAACTCCGGTGATAGCAATGAAAATGTTTGGGTATTATGATACGATGACCCTCTAATTCATTAGTCATCGCCAAGAACTTGAATGACTTCACGTGCGAAGACGGAAGAATTGTTATAATTATGATGATATTTTAGCTGTTGGTGTTGGTGCTGTCGTCTGTGTAAAGGGCAAACAAGAGTCTATTGCTATGATTAATATCGTACAACTGTTGTGATCGTTGATCGCATTTTTATTTACCTTCATCTCTAAAAAAAAAATTACTGTCTTGTAAAAAAAAAAAAAATAGACACTTGCAGAGACACACTCAAATTCACGAGGAAGAAACCATCTTACGGCGAACGAACTTCATGCGTAGCATATTTCACAAGTCGTTCCTATCACTAAACCTCGTCAAAGCAATCGCGCTCTTCTTGATTGATTCCGAAGAATGCAGCTTCTTCGTCTGACAAGATGATGTACGGCGTCGTCGGCGTTTAATAGCCTTCTGCAAGTTGCCTAAGGTTGCAGACACGGAACGGCGCTGGCGGAGTCTGCAATGAGAAGGCTTTTTTTTGTGCGGTCTTCAGTTTTTTTTTTTTGCCTTTTTTTCAAGGTAATGTTTCCTTCTTGGGTCCGGAGGTTGGGATAATAGGGAGAAGGGTACAGTAGCAAAAGGAGAGAGAGAGAGAGAGAGAGAGAGAGAGAGAGAGAGAGAGAGAGAGAGAGAGAGAGAGAAGGTTAAAAAGAGAAAAAAGGAAAAACAAAGATTTCGCCCATCGTCTCCTACATTGAATATTTACCGGGAGAGAGAGAGAGAGAGAGAGAGAGAGAGAGAGAGAGAGAGAGAGAGAGAGAGAGAGAGAGAGGCTATGTACAACATACCCCTCATTTCATTTCAAGGCAATTCGCATATTTGTTTGCTTGCTTCCGGTTTGTTTGGTGTGCATGCACAAGGAGTGTGCATATAGCTTGAATTCATCGGAGGCAGTGCATGGCGTTTGCGCGTGTACGTGCGCGCATTTCCTTCACATTAGCTCCATGTCAACACATTATAACCTAATTATGACGTTTTGAAATGCCTGGTTACCATCAGCCTCGTTTTGACATGCCTGGAATATGTATATATATAGGCCTCTCTCTCTCTCTCTCTCTCTCTCTCTCTCTCTCTCTCTCTCTCTCTCTCTCTCTATATATATATATATATATATATATATATATATATATATATATATATATATATATATATATATATATATATATATTATATATGTAACTATATGTATATGGTTTACACACGCAAACACAAAACAAGTATAATATATATATATATATATATATATATATATATATATATACATACGCACACATATACACATATATGCATGTACACACACGAGATTAGAATTATTATTATCCAGAATTCATAAACGTCTTGCCTTATAGATCGCAGCAAACAAAAGATAAATTGCTCTTAGCCACAAAGCCATTGTATCGTTTCCCCGCCAGACTTAAAACAACGAAGGCATGCCAGCCGAGACAATTCGCTACTGGCACATTCATCGCAAATGTCATCTGAATTTACGTCCACACTTACTTCCATATACATCCTTGTTTCTTTTTTCTTCTTTTTTTTTTTTTAATTCTCCTCAGGAGAAAACTAGCGCGCTATTTCCGAGCCACAACTCAATTAGAATAAGAGAAAACTCGTTCTGGCCCGCATGTATGAAAGTTAAGTGGACACTGATGGAGAAATCTGCGATATCGTAAAGCCTTATTGAGACTTTACATCCGAGTTACATTGCAAAACGTCCCTCCGAAAGGGTCCTTACCAAAAACAATGGATGCGGTTTCCACGACTGCTCTATTTTTTTTTTTTTTTTTTTGTGGGGGGGATAGGGAGGAGAGGTTTATAATGCTGTAATTGAACTTTTTTATATATATATATATATATATATATATATATATATATATATATATATATATATACATACATACTGTATATATATATGTATGTGTGTGTGCATGTATGTATGTATGTGTGTGTATATGTGTATGTATATATATATATATATATATATATATATATATATATTATTTTGGTTTAAGATTTTATTTGGACGCGCATAAGGATAAATATTGATAATACTGTAATTAAACTTACATATATTATTTTGATTTGACTTCTCAGCGGGATACGTATGTAATTTTTAATTACCGCAATTGATGTTGTGGCTTTATTTCCTTCTGATGAATATTATTTAATAAAAATGTTTCTTCTTCATTATTTGACGAGTCGAATATTCAAACAAGTGCCCGCGACCCGGCCGCCTCTGGAAGCATGTGGTAACCAGACCGGCCCTTGCCTGGAAACCCCCTGGAAGCACGGAGTAACCAAACTGGCTCCTTCCTTTGTCCGGCATCAACTTGTTCGTCTGGGTTGCTGGCTAGTTCGTGTTATGGTCAGCGGCGCTAAGAGATATCCCGGTCTCTATTTTTAGCTCGGGATGATGATGCTTCGTGATCTGGCGCTATATTCTCCCGCCGGGGTCTTTTGCATATTGTTGATCGTCAGCACAAAACTGAATATTCACGGATCCCGTCTAAAGTTACCGCGAAGGCCGAAAGTGATGAGCAGGCAGTTTCGTGGGCAAGGTTTTTCTTTTCTTTTTTTTTCCGTTCCGTTCGTCATTGAGGCTCCCCGTAGTCAAGTCTGCTTTCTTCTTCTTCTTCTTCTTCTTCTTCTTCTTCTTCTTCTTCTTCTTCTTATTATTATTATTATTATTATTATTATTATTATTATTATTATTATTTCGCTTCCTTCATGTCATATGCAGAATAAAATGACTGAATCTACAGCATTGGTACCATTTCTCTCGGCTACAATATGAACATTGGCCAGCTTTTGTCTATTATTATTATTATTATTATTATTATTATTATTATTATTATTATTATTATTATTATTATTATAAAGATACCACAACGGCATGTTGTTATTATTATTATTATTATTGTTATTATTATTATTATTATTATTATTATTATTATTATTATTATTATTATTATTATCATGAACTGCAGGTTGCTTGTTTAGAAAATAATCATTTTGCTGAATAACAGAGAGAGAGAGAGAGAGAGAGAGAGAGAGAGAGAGAGAGAGAGAGAGTCTATATTGCTGGACTAGAAAAGGCACTCGACGAGAACAAAGTAATGTCCCATCTTCGATATGGAACTCATTATGCCGTATTACACGCCAGCGAAAGTGGCCTTTTAACATGCTTATGTACTCGTCAATTTTCTGTTTATTCTATTTTAACAAGAGTTTCGAATCACTCAAATTTTGTCTTTATTTGCCAGATCGAACAGTATTTTTTTATGAATTTCACTTTGACTGTATTTTGTAGATTAATATTCGAAGCCCTTTAAT
>NC_089757.1:27383264-27390764 GCF_040412425.1 Macrobrachium rosenbergii | reverse complement strand
TTCTCGATCATATCCCTTAATATAAACAGATAGTTTAAAAAAAGGTTGCAAGCATATTTCAATACGAACTAAAGTAACCCAAGGGAAGGTCTTGCTCCAGTTCCTTCCTTTATAAATTATTCTTCATCACTGATAAAAATCAGCATCCGTAAAGTGTTCAAATTTACAAGAAGACGAAAGCTGTATTCTTACTGAACATTCAGGTTTTATCTTATGCAAAGAAGATAATATATTTCTGCGCAACGTGTGTTTGTATTTTCAACATGCATGAGTGTGAGAGAGACAGAAAACAGATTGTATCATTTATTTATTATGGTAATTTGTTTATCTTTTCCTATATTTTTCTTCATTTGAATATCTGAAGTTTCCTGGTACCGCGGAAATAGAACGAAGTTGAAGTAAATAATATTTCCACTGTAAGATTTGACAATTTTTCATAAAGTTAATCTGTGCTTTTTTGTGTGCGTGCATTAGTGTTACGTAGAAGAGGGATTATAAATTTGCCCGTGATTTATTATAGAAGTGATGCATTTGTTTCACAGCAATGTTTATTTAACCTGGGCAAGTGTTAATCCCACTGGTTTTGAACAGCATAATCCGAAATCATTATGCCTATGTCGAGTGAACATGACTTACTAATTCATTTGAGGGAAGTGTGGATAAAAGACATAAAGAGGAATTAAATCAATTCAGTGCGAATTAAGAGGATTTTGGTCCTCTGACAAAGAAGTCCTCTTGCAAAGAAGAAAAAATGTCAAGTGTGAGAAAAATGTATTTTGGATATCAAGTGTCGGAGTAATATCTCGACGAGCAAATATTTCCCTCGTCTGAAGATCGTAAGTTAATCTCCTGTTTGTTCGCTCCTAGGGATTAGGTTCGGGTTGAACCGGAATGCGCTGACGTCAGCAGATCGGCTCGATTCCCATCAGCGATGCGGATAAACAGTATTAATGCGTCTCTTGAGTTTTTTCTTTTTTTTTCATCGCTAGCATCTCGATTGGATCTTCTCTGTCAGTGTTGGTGGTGGATAATTTATTTTGATAGGGATTTAAAGGGAGGTAAAACAACGTCATTCCGTGTGAATTTTTGTTTTCGGACGGTGTAGAAAGGACTGAAAATTTTTTCGAAAAAATGTATATTTTTTTTTTTCTTCATACACCCAGAGAGTGAAAACTTTCTGGCTCTCAGGAAGTTTCATTGGGATGAGGTTGCAAGCCCTATACCTTTCTCAGTCGAATTTGTGATCCTTTACAGGTAACTAATTATAAATGTCAAGAGGAGCACCAGGAATTTTTTTTTTTTTTAAGAAACAGGACCAAAGACGCCTACCCACCCCCCTTCAGATTAATGATGGCCATTATGACAATACTGAAAAGTATAGCTAATTTTATTGAGATTTCGTTTACCGTCAAGAGGAGCACAAGGATTTTTTAATTTTTTTATTTTTTAAGAAACAGGGCCAAAGACGTTCACTCATCCCCTTCACAATAATGATGGCAGTGATGACAATACTGACAGATATACCTAATGCTATTTATTTTTCTTTTACCGTATCCTGTCTCTCTATTAAAAGACAGAACACTAAGATATAGTGTGATCATAATCGACAAATGAGTCGAAACAGAAAGTGAGTCATCAAAATATGCATATTGAGATTTTTTTAAAATTAAAGAAATTAGAGATGGCGTAAGTAATATATAGCCTTTCAATCTAAAATATCACCCGCCAGAAATTAAATCTTTCGTTTACATGTTATTCAGGTCATTTTGTATGTATTTCGTCTTATTCATCAACAAATATTGAGTGAAATAAACGTAAATCTAATTTTTTCTACCTAATACTTCCCGAGTATCGCACAAAAATGAAAAGGAGTCAGAAATTCGTTTCTTTCAGCTTCCCCGAGTTTCGGAAGTTTTTCCAACTACACTTTTTCCCTTTCTTCTAATGAGCGGGAGGACCACTATTCGACTCATATCAGCTTAATTCCGACGTGAATTGTGGGCGAGTTTCCTTTTCCGCTTTTTCCTCTCTCTTTTTCCGAAGAGTATTGCAGTAACTTTTAGCCTTGGCAAGATCATGGGTCTTAATTTCAACGGATATAGGAAAGTTTGACGTGTTTCTTTATTTCTCTCCACTCCTTTTCGCATTATATAATTACGTACATATGTACGCGCGCCCACACACACACACACACATATATAGACATATATATACATGTATATATATACATGTGTATATGTACTGTATGTGTGTCTGTGTGCATTAAATCTTTTCCTGCTACGATCCTAATCAGAAAATGAAAGAAATGTATCGAGTATACTGCGGTTATAACAGCATTTGGTCCCCATGTAAGGAGTATAAGGACAAGGATAATGTGGCAGATAAAGTGAAAGTAGACAAAATAAAACTGCTGACTCTAGGTGTCACAACCTCTACTCGTAATTGTCTTTTTCAAAAGAAATAATAATGCTTAAGTAGATGCGGCCAACGTATTGTCTGCAACCACGACAAACCTTTTTCTCACAAATGTGTAAAGCATGTTATGTATAAGTAAGTTCACCCTGGTATCAAGTATGCTCACCCTAAAGTTAAAAGATCTAACCTTTTATCTATGGCTACGGTCAACGTGTTTTTTTACTGTTATGTCTAACCTGTTATCGACACCTGCGTCTAACCTGTTATCCACAACTACGTTCAAGTTGATATGTTCAACACCGTCTAACCCATTATTTACAGATACGTCCAAAGCATTAACTTAGTCTTCGTTCTCCTTTTTAGTTTTCTGTAAAAGAAAACTATTGTGCCGGCTCATCTGTCCGTCCGCTCTCAGATCTTAAAAACTACTGAGGGTAGAGGGCTGCAAATTGGTATGTTGGTCATCCACCAACCAATCATCAAACATACCAAATTGCAGCCCTCTAGCCTTGGTGGTTTTTAGTTTATTTAAGGTTAAAGTTAGCCATGATCGTGCGTCTGGCAACGCTATAGGACAGGCTACTATCAGCCCGTGGCTGAAAGTTTCGTGGGCCGCGGCTCATACAACATATGCGCTGTACAGAAAACTCGATTGCACCGAAGAACCTTCGGCGCATTTTTTACTTGCTATTTATTGGAAATGATAAGAAATCTGCTTCAGCCACATCTAAGGTTCGCGCAATAAATTATTAACAGGACGAAAGAATTCAGGACCAGTAATGAAAGGAGAACTCCCTTGCTATCTAACCATGGGCATTCGAATAAGCACTTTCTGAGATTGAATCTGTTAGTAATTTCAATCATTTAAGGATTCAGAATTCCGTGGTCATAAGTTTGTAGGAAAATTTACTCAAGGAAATTATTTGAAATTTTGACCCATACCATATATTGGCAGGCCAGATCTTGAGATTATATTCCATCCTTTTGTATCGCTCTGCAAGGTTAGGACAGAATGAAAACTCGTTTCTGGGGTTTGTCAAAAAGAGACGTGTGAATTGAAAAGGGTGACTGCAGTAGGTCACTGATGAACAGGGAGGGGTTTTGCAAAGAAACTGATTTAGTCTATGCCATCACTGGAATGGATCACTCCTGCAAAAGACGTCATCTCTTTCACACAAAGGTCCTTGGACTGCGCATTTGATACTGCTCGTCAACATCGATCGTTACCTGACCATAACTTGTAGGGTGCAACGCGAACCAACAGGTGCGGCGTCCCATAGCCTTCAGCAGAGGCGGTAACAACGTGCCCTTGAAGATAGCTCATCTCCTTAACAGCATGTTACAATCCTTGACAAGACGAAGGAGGAAAGTCATGACAAGGCCACTCGACGACGCCCTTGATAATGACGATATCGTTAAATTTAATCTTCTCCACCTCTGCCCGGCGATAGCACTCCTTTGAGAGAGACTCCGTAGGAGGGGTAACGCCGTCAGTGCACCTCATGTAGTGCAATGTAGGCATTACTTAAGGGTGTTTGCAGCGTCCCTTCGGCCCCTAGCTGCAACTGCTTTCATTCCTTTTACTGTGCCTCCGTTCACATTCTCTTTCTTCCATCTTACTGTCCACCCTCTCCTAACAATTGATTCATAGTGCAACTGCGAGGTTTTCCCCGTTACACCTTTCAGACGTTTACTGTCAATTTCCGTTTCAGCGCTGAATGGCCTTAGTTGCCCCAGTGCTTGGCATGTATGCCTAAAATCTATAAATCAATCAATCAGTCAATCCTTTGAGAGAGAGAGAGAGAGAGAGAGAGAGAGAGAGAGAGAGAGAGAGAGAGAGAGAGAACTCCTTGAAAATATTGACCACAATGCCGTATGTCCAAGTGTGTATGACATTCCATTGCAGTTGGCGAGAGTATTTCAACTGCGGCTGCAGCAGATGCTCTGCTCTTAAGTGGACATCAGTCTAGGACGAAGATAATCCTAATGATGATGTCGTATCGCCATCCATTACTGGGCACAAGCGGCCGATAAGGACCCTCGTTCCCTGGTCCAGAGCCTTTTGCTCTGTCCCGTATCAGTGGCCGCAGTAAGACAGTTGTTGCTGCGAAGTGGGTCGACTGCAGTTTTGGTGTCGTCGGCTTTCCTGCAATGGGTCAGTTTTAGCGTTCAGTTTTAGTACGACTTATTGCTAGCTTTTTTCCCTGTGCATTATCTCTTCTTTTGGATATATTTTATGCTGTTAAACGAGGCCATTTCCTTTATTTTATGGTGTAAAATGACAATAATTATCTTCTTTTTCCTAAAAGGATGTAATTCCAGGTGATAACCTTCAGTAAGGTTGCATCATAACGAAGAATTTTCTTAGTTTGTGCCCAGGTCGCGCAAATCATTGTAAGGTGGAGTCACATTAAATTTTCATGGCTGTTTCATATGAAGCAGGGTGTAGCAGGTTTATACTTAACATTTTGAGAGCAACATATTTCTTTTAACTGATTCATTCCAGTGTCTCTAGGACCATATTGTAATTCATCAAACCTTCCAAAGAAGCCTTTAACAGGGTGCAGTGACGATGGTTTTTAGTTTTCTGTAAAAGAAAACTATTGTGCAGGCTATATCTGTCCGTCCGCACTTTATTCTGTCCGCACTTTATTCTGTCCGCTCTCAGATAGTAAAAACTACTGAGGCTAGAGGGCTGCAAATTTGTATGTTGATCATCCACCCTCTAATCATCAAACATAACAAATTACAGCCCTCTAGCCGCAGTAGCTTTTATTTTATTTAAGGTTAAAGTTAGCCATAATCGTGCTTCTGGCAACGCTATAGGATAGGCCACCACCGGCCCTTAGTTAAAGTTTCATGGGCCACCGAAAGATAGATCTATTTTCGGTGGCCTTCATCATGCGCTGTTGCGGCTGTACAGGAAACTCGGTTGCACCGAAGAAACTTCGGTGCATTTTGTACTTGTTTAGTTTCAGTGACCCTACTACCGTCAGCGCCCTGGCATGACTAGGTAACCTTTCGTGGGCAGTGCTTGCAGATATCATAAGGCTAAACATATTTAAGGTCATAGTTGAATATTATCAGGTAAAAACAGATGAAATTTTTTTTCTGGATAGCGTGAAATTTAATTTTTTTTTTAACACTCACGCTGACTAGTCTATGAACTTGAACACCTAGAGTAATTGAAATTTTTGCTTTGAACTTTTCTAAATACCACAATTATTATATGACAGACTTCCAGAGGCAAGCGCCCAGGTTTATACGTTTGGATCTTTTAATTTTTATGAAGTACAGGCCGGACACCGATGCCAAATAAGAAAATACTGGACAATAGAGGAAGCTGATAATATAAACTTTTGCGAGAAATAATCTGGAGGTTCCATTTTCACGTCAGTACCTCACAGCTTTCCCCGAACGAAATCAAACGC
The DNA here is from genome assembly GCF_040412425.1 of Macrobrachium rosenbergii. Lineage (NCBI taxonomy): Eukaryota > Metazoa > Arthropoda > Malacostraca > Decapoda > Palaemonidae > Macrobrachium > Macrobrachium rosenbergii. The sequence goes on along the minus strand of NC_089757.1, from coordinate 27,384,918 downwards.
AAGATGAAAATTTTTCAGTATATTTTCGTTGCCTTTTAGACATTCACTAACACACACACACATATATATACAATATATGTATGTGTATATAAACTGTACATATATATAATATATATATATGTGTGTATATATATGTATGTATGTATATACACATACATACATATATATACTCTTTTTTTACTGTCTTTGAGTCTTAAACATTCATTATTAGATGTTTAAATGTTTTTTTTAATATATATCTATATTAGTAACTGTAAAATCCCATACGTATTTACACAGACCGACCTTGAGCACGCGGCTGTATTTAAACTATGTACAGAGAGAGAGAGAGAGAGAGAGAGAGAGAGAGAGAGAGAGAGAGAGAGAGAGAGAGAGAGCAGATCAACCACGGTTCCATTGTTTTGTTGATGATAAGACCATCCTCAAAAAGCCGAATCTTTAACGCGAAAGTAACTCGTGCGACTTTTATCATCTTGGATGATACTGATTCCGTAATCAAATTCTGATCCCCATATAATCCCTGCAATGACCTCGAGAGATCACGAGAGGTCATAAAATACACCCGTCACCCCCATGCAGCGGCCTCGACTTGGTCAAACATTGCCTCAGAATATTTCATGCAATGTCGCCCGGGGGCCCCCCAGTATCATTTCGGTTTAATTGCAGACCGTTTGTGACTTTATGCCGGGAATAAAATCTCGCCCCGATGACAAAGCGCGCCAAAACGAGGCTAAAAGCGCGCCTTTTCGGCGCGAAGGGGATTCCCAATTGGGAGGTTATGGCAAATTCAAAGCCATTATGCTGCGAGGAGTTTTGGAGACGCACTGCGACTCGTTATCGCGTTCGGAACTATTTTTCTCTCTCTTTTTTTTTTTATTTTGTTTTGCTGTCGTGCGATGTGTTGTGAGAGATAGAGAGACGGGCGTGGTGATTTGTAGTGATAAATGGTCTATGTTTATATGAACTTGTGTGTATTATTTATATATATATATATATATATATATATATATATATATATATATATATATATATATATATATATAATGTATATGTATATATACACATATAATACATATGTATATGTGCGTATACACGTATGTATAAATAAATGTATACATATATTCATATTTACTTATGTATGCATACATGTGTGTATATTCTTGTACATTTAATGCATACATAAACATGCATAGGCAGATATAAATAATTGCAGGTTTCTTGCTGCCCACTTGTCAGCCTAGCTGCAAATGGGTATCATTAACAGTTTTGTCTGAAGAAGAGCTTCGTCTTAGCAGCCTCGCCCCCAAAGGTTTTGCTGTGCATTGAGAAGGCTCCTGAGAAATAGGCAATGATTACTTCAGACAATGATTACTTCAGCAACCACACTTCGTATATTCCAACCTCGTTTTCCACAAACGCTTCAAGGTTTCTCACCTGTCTTTTGCATACACCTTGCTACCTTCCTTGTTGTACTTACTCTGTTATTCACCTCTCTCATCCTACCACCATTCAATATGATTACTTACAAATATCTTTATGAATCAACTACTTACATTCTTCCACCACTAATATTAAGGTTTATTGCTCCATTTTTCTGGTTCCAAATTAATCAAGGATGCGATTTTACAAGCATTTTGCAAGTTTTTCACAAGTT
>NC_089757.1:27338264-27373264 GCF_040412425.1 Macrobrachium rosenbergii | reverse complement strand
GTGTGTGTATGTATATGTATATATATATATATATATATATATATATATATATATATATATATATATATATATTTTGTGTGTGTGTGCGTGTGTGTATATATGAATATATACTCAACAGTATATATATACATATATTATATATATATATATATATATATATATATATATATAATATATGTATATATATACTATTGAGTATATATATTCATATATACATTACACACATAACACTATACACACACACACAAAATATATATATATATATATATATATATATATATATATATATATATATATATGTATGTATATATATATATATATATATATATATATATATATATATATATATATATATATATATACATATACACACACACATATACACATATCACAAAACCAGAACCGTTTTGGTACAAGCTATATCTTTCAGTTACGTTACTAAGAAGGGCATAATACCCGTCTATGCAAATCACTCTCGGTCACTGCAAGTGAAAGAGTTGAGTTCGCTACGGAGAGAAAACATGCGAAAATTCGCGTGTAAAATCAGTTGACGCGAACGAACCCAGTAGTTGCCAGAGAACAGATTGCGACCCCAAGGACTGCCCAGCAGAATTCCAGGTATGAATGGACTTGAAACGCAGTTTTACGATGGGCGTCCAGTGAACCATCCCGATTTTGCAATGAGCTGAATACAAATGAGCCAGGCTTTGAATTCAGCCGGGATAAAGTTGAGAGGTTACGGCTACTCTTGTTCACCCGGTTATCATGAACATGGAGCGGATAGGTTTCTAAATTACACAGTTTTTTTTTTTTTGGTGGGAGGTTGGGGTTGGGTCGTTGGAGGGGGTGGGGGTGGGGATGATGCACCAACACAGATAGGCGTATGTTCTAATTACACGGGTGTTGTTTGTGTTTGTGTCTAGGGTACACCGTACGGCTCCTCTTCTCTCGGAAGACAAAGCCCCCGAAGTATTTTGGATGAAGTTGTTAGGCCCATGCCCATTTTAAACCATGGTTGTGACCACCACAGTTGCCCAACTATAAAAATTCATTTCTCGCTTTAATGTGGTTCGGATTCCACAATAAACTGTAGGTCCCGTTGCTAGGTAACCAGTTGGTTCTTAGCCACGTAAAATAAATCTAATCCTTCGGTCCAGCCCTAGGAGAGCTGGTAATCAGCTCAGTGGTCTGGTTAAACTAAGGTATACTTAACTTATCATGCATCTAATTGATTTCTTAGGTCAACAGAGGCACAGGGTTTTGACGTCCAGAATTTAAGACACTCGTCCATACGCCAAAAGATCCTGGGTTTCGATTACTGTATATTATATATATATATATATATATATATATATATATATATATATATATATATATATATATATATATATATGTATATATATATATATATATACTAAATATATATATATATATATATATATATATATATATATATATATATTATATATAAATAAATATATATATATATATATATATATATATATATATATATATATATATATATAAATAAATAAATATATATATATATATATATATATATATATATATATATAAAGAAACAAATTTGATACTGACAGTAGCAGGTTCTTCAGATTATAACAGCTATTTTTAATTAAATTGTCGGGAATCGATTGCAGTCTAACCACTCCGCCCCTTTTGTGGCTTTTCTCTCTCTCTCTCTCTGTATTTTGTAACTCTCTCTCTCTCTCTCTCTCTCTCTCTCTCTGTATTTTGAATTTGGTGCTTCAAACCAAATAAAAGGATTTTCTTTCAAGTGCAAACTGTTTTAATTAAGAGTCTTTGTACGACTGCGGAACGAAGTACCATTCCATGAAAGGGGCAAAAACAAACCGCGGAAATTGGATTTTGTATATGTTTTAATATCCATTAAGTCTTTACCCTTTGTGTATCCCGGTATTGTACTTTTATACAAAGGAGGAGGCATCAGTTTATTTTGCATTCATATATCCTTAATTACCAGTTTGCAAAGTTGCTGCGTCAGGGGAGGAGGTAAATAACGGCAGTTATGAAGTGTTGTGGTAAAAATAGTTAAATGTAATAGGGAATGATCGTGGTGGGGAAAAAAATCGTTCATCTCAAAATTGAGTGCGAGGGTTATTCAGGATTAAGAACAGCAATTAAAGCTTTCGAGTGTAACTGCACCGACAGTCACTTATTACATGGAATAACATAATTGTTTACTCAATTTCATCATAATAATTGGCTTTTGAAATTCACTATGCGTAAGCAAAATGTCAAATGGTTAGGAAAGTAGGCCGAGCTGTTATTAAGCATCTTGAAAAAAAGGGTATTTCTACACCTGGGGAAGATTTTCCTTCCAAGTAACTGAGAAGAAGAGGGCTGCAGCATTCAAGCGGGTCAGGAAGAACGCAGAGGACAACCTTTTTCAGTCCGTTCGAAAGCATCAGCCCCCGACGAAGAAGTGTATGGCACTCATTCCATGAATTTGGATGATAATGCTGCCTGGCTAAGTGCACGCTATTTTGATTGGCGCCTTTGGGATGGGCAAGCAGCGTGCAAGATGTTGGCACCAAACAGAAGTTGATCATCTTGTTCGTTTCTTGTTGCCTTTAATATGACTCATTTCCAAGCTGTTTCAGTTAATTTCCACTACAGACTAGTGACTCAGGATAAGAAATAGGTTCACCATTTAAGACCTGAAAGCAGTGGAAATACTATGGGTCTCTGCTACCCAAAGAAAATTCTAGCAAGTTCCACATTATGCAAGGCGATGGCCTCTGTGTTTGGGGAATTGAGGACATTATCAAGGTAAACTGCTTACAAGATGATCAGAACTCTGACACCTGGAAAAGCGATCAAGATATAACAGAGAGGGAAACGAGTGGGCTTGCTCTTGTTCCGGTCCAGTGACCCTGTCCAAACAGTGAAGGTGGCGTTGGCTGAAGCAGCCAATTACGACTTTGAATTGGTACCTCATGGTGGCTCTCATTCAACCGTTTGATTTTGCTACCTGTTTTCTGAACTCAAAGGCCCTCTGGTTGGTTACTGTGCTGGAAGCAATAATGAAGACGTGCATGCTATAGAAGAGTGTAAGGGTCTCGAGACCAATATTTTTCGATCATTGTAATAGAAAATGCATACAATTTAGCATCTGCCTTACATTACCCTTGCCTTCATCCTCTGTATGAGAAAAGCTCACGATGGATCAAGCAGTGAAGAAAAACGTTCAAGGAACGTCCAGGGACGTTTGTTGCCTGGACATAATGGAAATGCTTTCTTGCTTTGAATTTGGGTTTTTGCTTATATGTCTTTTCTTTTGTCTATTTATCCAAGAGTGTGTCTAGTCCATCGCCGAAAGTACTAGCGGGAACAATGACCCAGGCTGTTGAAGATAGGATAAGGCATTCATGAGTACCTGTTCCCTATTCTAATAGGTGACAGGTACTCATGTGACACTTCGTATCCTTCTCATTAATGCAGCCTTGGGTCCTTTGACAAACGGTGGCTGGAGACAGTACAAGAGTACAGTATTAGTTACTCTCTCTCTCTCTCTCTCTCTCTCTCTCTCTCTCTCTCTCTCAAGGTTAGGTACACTTGTTAGATTTCTGGATAAGGAAGCATCTTAACTTCCTGACATTTTCATAAAAAAATTTACGAAAGTGATCAATTTTGTAATAAAGTGTCTATACATATCCTTTATCTACCTATCCTTTATCCGCCGTCCACCTCCTTTTCCCTTTACCACCTCCCCTCTTTCATCTCTCTCAGTGTTTCTATTCATTTCCCCTTTTCTCTTATTCCTCTCTCCACCCCTTCGCCCTTCATCCCCTCTCAGCCTTCTCATCCCTCTTCCTCCTATTCTTTCTCTATCTCCCTCCATTTCACCTCCCGTTTCTCTTCCCCCTTCCCACCACCTCCCCTCTGCTACCTCCTACCTTTCCCCTCCCTGCCCCCCCCCCGCCCCACCCAGAGAAGCGTCATGGAGATGAATTATGTCAGTCGCCGACTTTTGTTTCACTCATATCATTATTTCGTCCCGCAGAGAGAAGTAATCGGAGAGATCCGTCCCAGTCGCCTGTAGATGGAAACGAGACACTCTTTTGAAAAAAAAAAAAAACAATAACGTCATGTTTGCTCTGTGTCAGATGGATTGATGACTTTTTTCCAATTTTTCCCCGTTCCCCCCCCCCTTTTTTCGTACCTACGTGTATCTTTTTTTTTGTGGTGTATTTGGTGTCGATGTTGAGTTCGTATGTGAACTGAATTATTTCAGTTTTCATTGTGGAAAATATGTAGAATCATATGGTGTATCTTTAGCTAGTTCTGTGATAAAAAGATGCGGTTGTATTTTTCCAGCCTGCATTGACCAGAAATTTAAATGGAAGAGTAATATCCAAAGACGGGAAGAGAGAGATTGACGTCACGAGGTCTTTCTTTGTTACCAGGGAGCTTTGTTTTGTAGTGAGATGGATTGTCAATGAAGAGTCTTGCCTTCATTCGAGTACCACAAGGGTTTCTCTCTCTCTCTCTCTCTCTCTCTCTCTCTCTCTCTCTCTCTCTCTCTCTCTCTCTCTCTCTCTCGTGCCAACGCACCCATGCACATCAACAGTCTTTCTCTCTCATGTGTGACCACGCGCCTATACACATTAACACATTTTACTCTTTCTCTCTCTCTCTCTCTCTCTCTCTCTCTCTCTCTCTCTCTCTCTCTCTCTCTCTCTCTCACGCACATATCAAACATTAACCTACTTCCTCAAATACATTAGACATTTGCCTATTACCTCACATACATTAAAAATGAACCTCTCTCTCTCTCTCTCTCTCTCTCTCTCTCTCTCTCTCTCTCTCTCTCTCTCTCTCACCGCAGAGGTGACTAGTCGTCCCCAGCAATAGTGGAACGTCAAGCCACTACCGTCCTCTCTACTGATGCTGACACTCTCAGCTGTTTTGTAATCTTATTCAGTAGACATTTTGGCAAGGAGGTGTGAAAGCTCAAATCACGAGCAGTATGTACAGTGTACAGCACAACTAGCCTCGCGTGTCAATGAAGTCTTCTTAACTGATGAATTTATTCCAGTGAACCCGTTCTCAACCTTGTCCTTGCGACACGCGACCCGTAACCTTATAGAGACAGAATGCAAATGAAGCACAAAATAAGACTAATTTCATTGAAGATTCGTCCCAACATGGGTATGATTAATGAGTGATAATACTCCCTATGAATCTCTGTTCATAAGGATCATTTTAGATAATAGGCCAGCCCTATGAGGGCTGAAAGTCAGCTCAGTGGTCTGGTTAAACTGCTTTAATAATAATAATAATAATTGCTAATATATTCTAATAATGAAGAGAAATTTTATCGAAGTATTGAGATTTGATATACCAGGAAAATGTAAATATAAGGGGAGAGTGCTGAATATCAGAATACAAGAAAAATGAAAGATATAAAAATAAAATGAGAATCACTATACCATGTTTTGACTATTCACAAAATTAAGCAAACTAGAAAGGGATGAAAATATTGATATTTTTTTTTTTAATAAGCCTCATCTCAAAGGTGGTGCACCTTTGAGTAACGGCGGGCAATATTCACTGCTATTTTCATCCTTCAACTGATGAATCAAAGATGAACCAGTTGTCATGGTTCTTCCGTCCCAAGACCTCTTGCACTTCTAATTAGGATTTTCCAAGGGTGCGCCCACACGAGACAGCATGTCACAAACACAGTCAGAAAACTGTCACAGACTTGTCTCAGACAAGTAGAAAACCAGTCAACCAATCATATGGTACACTAGTTAGCACTACCAAAAAGTCGGTGATATCTATCTAACCAGTTTGTGATGTGTGTGCGATTAGTTGGCGACATGTGTTTATGACATGTTTGACTGTTGTCAGGACACACCCAATTCGCCCCCCGCCCCCCGACTGTCTCCTACCTACCCAACACTACACTAACCATTTTTTTTTTTCCCAGTCTCCGGTTACCCAGCTCAATAAAACACTCTGACCCATTTGTTCACTTACGATAACCTTTTTTTCACCTCTGTGCTGTGCAAACTATTGGTTTCAACATCGTCTGTCTATTTTCCATAAAGGAACTTGATCCAGAAGTAGTGTACATTCATACCTGCTCTTTATTCCTTTCGTACTTTTTGCAGAAATCCTGCTACCTCCCGTGTTCCATCTCTCTCTCTCTCTCTCTCTCTCTCTCTCTCTCTCTCTCTCTCTCTCTCTCTCTCTCTCTCTCTCATACACAGATACACACAAATATACGTGTATGTATAAATAAATATATGTGTGTATACATAAGTGTTTGTATTTGTGTGTATATGTGTGTGTCTCATTCATACACAGACACAAATATACGTGTATGTATATATATATGTGTGTGTATACATATGTGTTTGTATTTGGGTGTATGTGTGTGTGTGTTTTTGAGAGAGAGAGAGAGAAGAGAGAGAGAGAGGAGAGAGGGAGTTAGAGAGTGGGTGGATACACTGACGTGCAAGCGTTGGTAATATTCAGGTACGTATGCATGCATGCTAAACTATACTGAGTATTTTAAAAGTCAGATTTTCCTCTTGGGAATGAAGTACCAGGATGTCCACGGTAGAAAACAAGTTACGTTTAGTGACTTAACAGAACCAAAGGTCGGGCAAAAGGTAAACAACCTAGGTAATGAGGAGCCTCTCTCTCTCTCTCTCTCTCTCTCTCTCTCTCTCTCTCTCTCTCTCTCTCTCTCTCTCTCTCTGCAAACGTTAGGTCTTTTGTGATACATATCCTTATTTTTATGTTTATTTTAATTCAAAGCTTATTATTTTTATTACGCTGAAATGAAAGCTACCTGTATACAGAGGAAGTTGTGTATAGTTTTCTCTCTCTCTCTCTCTCTCTCTTCGAACTCAGTGGAAGAGGCACCCCAGAGCGTATTTAATTCAGCGAGAGGTCTATTTTTATTTGTTGCAATGGAAGTTTTTGCCATGGCACAATGGAAGGCTTGCTTTCATCCAGGCATTTAATCAACCGTAACACAATCCAGGATTGCATCAGTTCGAGTTAGAAACCGACTTCTGTTTGGATTCAAGTCCCTTTCAAGTTCAGTTGCTTGGGCATAATTGCTCCAAACCCCCCATCCCCTCTCCCCTTTTCTCTCCCCTACCTCTAACCCCCCCAACCACCGTCCCCTTCCCTTCGTCTGCTACCCTCTCCCCTAATCGCCGCCCCCCCCCCCGAATTCCGGCTCATTTTAGCCCCGAGGGTGTGGGTGTTTGTTGGATGGGGAAAATACAACTCTGGTGTTTATTGGTAAATAAATTAAAACAAGTTATTGCTGTCTTTGTTCTGTGTTTTGGAGCCGGTTGTCATAAGGCAATTATTTTATTCATAATAACTGTTGTATAAAGCGCTACTTGTTGCCAGTAACTTGGCTTAGAATCGTATGCTTTAATAGGTGGTGGCGGTGGTACTTCTGAGCTCTCTCTCTCTCTCTCTCTCTCTCTCTCTCTCTCTCTCTCTCTCTCTCTCTCTCTCTCTCTCTCTCACACACACACACACACACACACACATAGTTTCCTATATTGTTTTCGCAATTTAAAAGGGATAATTGATATATTTGCTAGGTATTCTCATGTTTATATGCAGAATACTCACCTTTTATTGCGAAGTAATAAGTCCATAGTATATATATTGTCTTTCCACTTATAAACTTGACTTTATTGCTTTCTCGTGATTTCTCGGAATCATATAGTCTCGTCTAATTTGTTAGACAAGCGTCTATCCTCTTAAGAGAGAGAGAGAGAGAGAGAGAGAGAGAAAGAATAAGAAAGATAGAGAGAGAGAGAGTGAGAGAGAGAGAGAATTTGTTTTATTCAGTAAAATATTTTTTGGTCTTTATCGATGTTTCTACTAGAGTGCCCGGTGAATCATTGCCTTACATTTTTGTCAGTGTTCAGTGTTGTAAAAAAATTTCTGTTTAATGACAGACCAGGCTTGTACTAACGCTCTTGGCCCTGTAACGCATCTGAACTCACTAGGTGCAGAAGTATTGTCGACTGCTGCTCACAGCGTCTTTGACCCTTGGAATTGTGACGCTTATTTATCATGCGTGGGACTTAATCTGTTGTTATTTAGATACGCCCAGAATGAGGTAGACTTGTATGAATTAAATTCTCTTTAAAAAACATACTGAATTGAATTCTCTTTAAAAAACAAATTCAAAATTAACTTCAGAATCTGTGATTTCCCTTATTAACGGATTTATTTTTCGTACCAAAAGAGTCCAGTTGTTTTTCCAAGGACCGCGCCTTCCTATTATTTCTCTCGTCCAATCACAGGCTAAATAACCGAAAAATTCCAGCGCTAGGCCACTTTCACCCTCCGTAGGATTCATCGTAATTCCCTCACGATGCGAGAGACAGTATGTTGGATACACATACCTAATCATTCGCCAGTTTTGTTTCACTTACTTCCACCATACCAAATGAGCCGTAATTGTCCGGGTAGTTCCTGCGGAACAGATGCGATTTCACGTTCCTTAGCATCTAATTTGCGTTACGGAACTCGACGCTTGAAGCTTAACAGCCAAGGAAAGATGGTCCGGGTCGCATTTTCCCGAGATGTAACCGAGGTCTGGGGCCTTTCACTGAAAAAAGCGGGACGCCATAACTTAAAAACTAACCATAGAATTTTCTTGAAAATAATCTCTTTATGTTTCCCACGGCCAAATCAGTTGCGGGTTACGAATCTAATCTAACCTAACCTAACCCAAACGAGGGGCATGGCCAAAAAAAAACTGTTGGTGGTGCAATACTACCATACATCTCAGGAATTTGTGTCCGGGTCGTGGAAGGAATAATGGTTTTCGTAAGTCCTTATTTTACTATATAAAATCAGAACGAAAAAAACCTGCTGTATTGGTCAACTTCAACCCACAATATCCGTGTTTTTTGTTTCATATAGATTTTATAATCAGGAAAAACTTTTCGATCACCCTGCATTGCCGTTGATTGCTTTTCCTCGTGATAGATAGCTTTTTTCCAGCTGTCTTACAAAGACGGCTTAATTGCGTGATGCTCGTTAGGAAATTGATATATATATATATATATATATATATATATATATATATATATATATATATATATATACACATATATCTTAAAAAGCCAATACGATAAATGAAAAACATTCAATAAACCATTATAATCCTACAATGTACATATTTTTTTATCTTTTTTTATATTTAACTATTATGTATATATATATATATATATATATTATATATATATATATATATATTATATATATATATATATATATATATATATATATATATATATATATATATATATATATATATATATATATATTATATATATATATATATGTGTGTGTGTGTGTGTGTGTGTGTGTCGTGTTAGCAGTACACTTCTTTGTATTAATACAAAAGTTTATACAATTTAGATATAATAAGGAGTAAATCTTCTTCTATAAAAACACACTGGGTTCATGTACTACATATGTACCACAATCGCCTAAATATTTTCCTGTTATCATTCACTTATATATCATTCATAAGTCTATAAAATAACATTCCCTTTTTTCATCTGTTTTTCTCAATTGCTGTGCGTTCACTGACCCACAAAGCACCTCGGAAAAGTCCCGGTCCTTCTGCCCTGATTTGGACCTGCCTAACCTACCTGTGATAATGTGGCCATAAGTAATCTGAATCAGCACTGGGAGGTGAGTGGCATTAGGAATGCGGGGGGTGGGAGGTAGGGAAAGGTTGTTGTCAATTAAGGCAACCAGGATATAGGGCAGGGGAGGGTAACGATAGGAAAGTTGGGTTGCTAGGGCTGGTAATGATCGAATGGCGTATGTCAATTAATGAAGTCATGTTATTGCATCGGCCTCAGAATGGCATTACGTGAATAACATCGCAGTGAGGCAGAACGATTAGGATACCATTGGCGGATCTGTAATACGGAGGCAATACGCATGCAGTGTTAGTACTTTCATAGGCTAATTGGTCAATTCATATACACTGTATGAATATTCATATGTTTGTGTACAAAATATCACATACTCAGGCCTCCTTCATATTATTATTATTATTATTATTATTATTATTATTATTATTATTATTATTATTATTATTATTATTATTATTAAGAAGATGAACCTTTTTCGTTTGGAACAAGGCCACAGGGGCCAATGACTTCAAATTCAAACTTCCAAAGAAATTGAGAGCTCAAGAGTCAGACGTCTTTGTATTTTTCGACTTAACAACCCCTTCAACCACATGTTCCATAATCACTTATAAATTTGGCACAAATACACACACATACACACACACACACACCACATAAGCTAAATAATCTTTATAATACATCAACATTATAACCACTACTACACAATGACCCCGTGCTTAATACACATCTCTTGAGAAGCAGCGTGTTTACGTGCGTGTTTTACAGAGCAAAATCCTTGCGAGGGTTTTAGAATGCTTCACACAGTAGGATCAATTAATTAAGTCATTTGCAAGGGCTTCCGTAAATCATAAGTAAAAGGGTTTTCGTGGAACTGAGAAAGAATTGGTCGCCTGCTGTACGTGCTCTGAAGCCTCTTTCTTTCACTAGTTTGAATGTATGTATGTATATATGTATGTATGTATACATAAACCTACTCGTTAACTCTTCTATAATGGATATATATCCTATATACAAACTTGTGCGTCCATGGAGACAGGGATATACATATATATATATATATATATATATATATATATATATATATATATATATATATATATATATATACTGAAATCATCAACACACAATCACGTGTGGAACAGAAATAAATTTCTGACTCGTCGGATCGAACCCAGGTCTCAGGTGGAAAACAAGGGCGTTACCCACTGGGCCACACAGTCTAAAGAGCTGGAACCTGAGAGCAACTGCACCCAGGAATTACCTGGGCAAGCTAACTGCTTGCGCCAGCGAGTTTTCCCCAACTTCCCGACTCAGCAATGACCCAATAGACAACATTTCATTCCAATTATCCTTCTGAGTGAATAAGATGGAAATCATCAACACACAATCACGTGTGGAAAACTCGCTGGTATGCAAGCAGTTAAGCTTGCCCAGGTAATTCCTTGGGTGCAGTTGCTCTCCAGGTTTCAGCTTCTTTTGACTTGTGTGGCCCAGTGGGTAACGCCCCTTGCTTTCCACCTGAGAGACCTGGGTTCGATCCCGACGTGAGTCAGAAATTTATTTCTGTTCCACACGTGATTGTGTGTTGATGATTTCTATCTTATTCACTCAGAAGGATAATTCGAATGAAATGTTGTCTATTGGGTCATTGCTGAGTCAGGGAAGTTGGGGAAAACTCGCTGGTATGCAAGCAGTTAGCTTGCCCAGGTAATTCCTTAGGTGCAGTTGCTCTCAGGTTCAGCTTCTTTTAGACTTGTGTGGCCCAGTGGGTGCCCTTTGCTCACCTGAGACCTGGGTTCGATCCGAATGAGTCAGAAATTTATATATATATATATATATATATATATATATATATATATATATATATATACACACAAATACATATATATATACACATGCATATATATATATATATATATATATATATGTATATTGTGTAGCATGCTCTTCAGCCAAGCAGGTCCCTTTCTACAGTTTTGGGGACTATTTTTATGACTCGCTTACTACCTGAGCATTTTAAATGTTTTTCTAATCATATAAAAAGCAGTGTTAACACTAGTAAGTTTTATCATACCCTCATTTACACCCGGGGTTTGAATTAATAAAAACAACAACCTATCGAGAAAGATGAGATTGGAATTATGCAATTGCCCCCATTCTTCTTGAACCATTTATTCTACAGCCTTTCAGATCGAGGAGTTTATGATCACTTGAGACGTCCGTTTAAACAATTATTGTTTGCATTAATACGTGTGTATATATACATATATATGTGTGTGTGTGTATATATATGATGCGTATCTATGTCTGTCCGTCTGCATATCTATCTTTCTATCTATCTGTCTATCATCTATCTATCATTATATATATATATATATATATATATATATATATATATATATATATATATATATATATATATATGTATGTATAACTGAATCACGAAAATATGGAATGTGATGAATATATGAATAAAGATAAAATCACGAAGGAAACGGAAACACTGGAGTGCTGCAGGCCTTTCGACACTAGTCCTTTACTTGTAGACTAAGTAAAGGACTGGTCGAAAGGCCTCAGCACTCCAGTGTTTCCTTCTCTGTGATTTATCTTTATTCATCATATATATATATATATATATATATATATATATATATATATATATATATATATATATATATATATGTGTGTGTGTGTGTGTGTGTGTGTGTGTGTGTGTGTGTGAGAAATAAAACCAGTATCATAAAAAATATTAAGAAAACTGCCAACGGTCTAAATCTGACAGCAGTTGTTATATTCTGCCACCGAGGAAAGACCCATACTTCCCTTATTGAAGCGCAGCAGATCTGAAAGGGGTTGGATTTGGCGTCCACAAAGAACCAAGGGGGATTACGATTAAATCTGTGTGGGTCGGAGGGAACGAAACCCCCTTTTCATAAAGATTAATGCAACACAAAAGACCAATAGGGTATGGAGAAGACAATTTGGGGATAATTACGTACCATGAAAGGTTCCAGTGTCCTCATTGACTGGAATGATTATTATCGCCTGGAATCTGCCGTCACAGACAATAGGAATTGATGAGCACAAAGCATTTAATACACCGAACGACCGCAACGCTTTGCAGTCAAAGTTTAATTATTTATGTACTCTTTCGTGCTTTGTAATTGTCGTCCAACATGTGGAGATATTTGAGTGTCGTAAAAACACGCATTCAGACACACACACATATATATATGTATATATATTTGTGTGTGTATATATATGTTCCATCTTCATATATATGTATATATATATATATATATATATATATATATACATATATATATATATACATACATATATATATGTGTATATATATATATATATATATATATATATATATATATATATATATATATATATATATATATGTTCCATCTTCATATATGTATATGTATATACGCTCACTGAACACACACATATTGTAATATATACATACATATATATATACGCATACACATATACATAGATACATGCATACGTACACACACACATTTTCATGTATATACATACACAGGGGATGCGTAGCTTTTCTAAATGAAAATGTGCTTTTCTAAAAACAATTCATATTTGAATTCAGTATCAGTAGATTAATGTACCCCCAGGCAGCAGTATCGTTATGCTAATAGCGTTTAGAAAAATAACGTCTTTTTCTCTCTGTTTATTCAGGGGTTTTCCCAGTAATTAGAGAAAGCAAACCAAAAAAAATATCCTCTGTGAATGAACATCCTGAATTTCAAATGTACAGTAAAGTTCTTTTGAAGCTGTCGTAGTGTATGTGTGTGTGTTTGTAGTGTATGTGTGTGTGTTTGTATGCATGTGAAGTTTCAGGTATAAAACAGCACATTTTGTTGCTGTAAAACAAATTCTCTATTACAGTTAGCTTCACAGTCGACAAGATATGTAAAGTCATGCCCTTAGAATAACACAACCATTAAGATACAGTTAGGACAAAACATGACCAAACGCCGTCGAGACCGAATCTACATAAAACGTGCTAAGAATACTCACACATATGCTGCCCAAGGACCCAGGTCTCAGGTCTGGAATGGAGTTCGGTCAGCGCCGTCGGGAGAGAGACCAACAGGACCAGGAGGTCGGCCGCCGCCAGATTCACCAGCAGCAGGTTGGTCGAAGACCTGAGCTCCCTGGTCCTCATGACGACGATGGGCACCAGCACGTTCCCCGTCACGCCCACCACCATCAGGAACACGAGGACGCCCGTCCACATCCCCACCGCCCACTCTGGGAACACTTCCAGGTCCATGCCCATGTGGATCTGCGAGCCGTGCCAGATGGAACGGTTCATGCCGTGGGTCTCGGCGGCCAGGGCTTCCAGGCCGTCTGAGGAATTGTTTTCCTCGACGACTATGGAGGCATTGCCCAAATGGGTGGCCCATGGGGGATTGTCTCCGCTCACAACTGGCTCGTGAGTCAGGGCGTCTGCTGCTGAGGAGGACCAGGCGTCCTCAGCGTTGAAGCTGCTGGTTCCCGGTGGCCTCCCTGAATCAGCTGCAGCAGCAGCTGGCTGGTAGTACCAGCTGGGAAAAGCCGTTGATGTTATGTAGCTGGACATGTCTTAACGTTAACTAAATCTCCTCTATGAATTGTACTGTAACATCTTTGGTTTTATTAATTGAGTCACTACGCTCTTTCCTATCTCACTCTCTCCTTTTAAATAATATCAGTATAAACCCGTCTGACTTTCAGTAATTGAATTCTACATTTCATTTTAAACAAATATTACTATATTCGCCCTTCTCGCCATTGCAGAAGTATTCCTTAATCATTTTCGTTATGTCATTTCAGCGAGCGTTGAAACTTTATCTTCACATTCACTAATTTTCAAAGTTCACACAACTACACTGAAATGCTGATGGAATCATTTTGTCTTTTATTTTCACTATTTCCCGCGTCACTTTGAAACGGCCAGTGGTTGTACCTGTAAAGAAACGAAAGTATAGTTTGATTACATCATTGCGGAAATTATTATGAAGTCGCTTATACTGTGTGATTTGCATAAGTAAGTGGATCTTTGCGAAGGTTTGTCATTTAAGCATTTGATGAAAGTCCAGTGCAAGAAATATGAGGCTAAAAATAGGTTTGTATAGGTTGAATAAATATAGCCAATTTGATATGGTAATCTCCCAGGCAGGTAAGTAAAGGTCTCTCTCTCTCTCTCTCTCTCTCTCTCTCTCTCTCTCTCTCTCTCTCTCTCTCTCTCTCTCTCTCTCTCTCTCTCTCTCTCTCTCTGTATATTAATACATTATGATTAATGTTAAGTGATAGATTTCAAATAAACACACGCACTCACACACACACACTGTATACTTTATATTGCATATATAAATATATATATATATATATATATATACATATATATGTATATATACATATGTATATATATATATATATTTATATACATTATATATATACATATATATATGTATAAATATATTTATATACATTATATACATACATATATTATATATATAAATAAATAAATATATATATATATATATATATATATATATATATATATATATATATAATATGTATAGACACGTCATATAATTTGCATAATCCATGTTAGTTATTCAGACGACAGTATGCCCCGAGGCAAGGAACTGAAAATCCTGGGCAGCTCATTAGCTCCAAGAGACGATAATGTCCTCAGCTAATTAAAGCTGGAAAACGAACAAGACCCGTTGAAAAAGCAATCGAGGGATGGAAAGCCAACAGCTTCGAAAAAAAGAAATAAAAAAAAGAAACATTGAGCTAATGAGACTGAAAACCTGCAGTGGGTTCAGTAACATCTGAAAGGTGTTCTAATGACCCTCTCTCTCTCTCTCTCTCTCTCTCTCTCTCTCTCTCTCTCTCTCTCTCACACACAGGCACACAATTTGCTGCCGTCAATTCATAAGAAGCTCCTCCGGGTGGAAAGCACATTTCTAATGAGAGTTTCGAAAGTTCAACAATTGGGGAAGTAAATTCTCCTTTTAAATGACCCTCCTCCCCACCGCCTCGCCCACCCACAACCCCATCCCTCCCCATTTCCTTCCCCACCCCTGCCCCATCCACACTGCCCTACCGTACCTTCCATACCGATTTGATAATCCACCTGGATACCGGTGAGAGATTAATGACTTCTTCTAAAATGGCTTTGATTCCTGGCCAATAGAGAGAGAGAGAGAGAGAGAGAGAGAGAAGAGAGAGAGAGAGAGAAGCATAAAATCCTTGGCTCCGTCATTTCTTGACATTTTACAGTTCTCTCCATGCGTCATTTATTTTGTCGTTTTCTTTTCTTTGTCATCTCCGTTCTTGCAGGATCTTTTATTTTTTATTTTTATTTTCCTTTTTTTTGTTAACCGTCTCCTTTTCCAGGTTCCTGATTCTCTCGATAGTCGCCTTTGATTTTCTGAAGCGTCTTCTTTTTCATTTTATTTACCTTTCTTACTTTCCAGTTCATTATCTTTCTTTACGTCTCTCGCCTCCGCTTTCTTTAAGGATGCTCTTATACTATTTACCTCTAACAAATAAGCATTATTTATTTATTAATAAATTTAATAATACATTTGTTTATTTGGCGACGCGTGTCTGGTCATTCTTTTTTTTTTTTTTTACCCCGACACTTAATGCACGTCTGCTTTACTGGAGTCAAGTTTCAGGGGAAAGTCTGTTTTCATCAATTCATTTCATCTAATTATAGACGGAGATCAAATTACGTGAAGGTATGTTTCAGCTAGCGCTTGAACGTGGCTGCATGGGAACAATTTTGTTCTCTGTCAAATACTTTGATTTTTGTTTTATTTTAATTATTGCCATTTGTGAAATTATGTTTAGTGTTCAGTATGTTAAATGTATGTACCTATATTCTCTCTCTCTCTCTCTCTCTCTCTCTCTCTCTCTCTCTCTCTCTCTCTCTCTCTCTCTCTGCACACACACACATATGTATGTTTGTGTTTGTGTGTGTATGTGCATTAATATTCCGAACTCCAGACTATAAACAAGTTATCGTTCCTGATCTGTGTTTGTCTTTACTTTTGCATGAGTTACATGTTTTGGGTTTTCACACTTAATCCTAAAATCATAACACAATATAATTTTAAGTAACTAAATTCTAAAAGTAACAATAAAACAAATATATGAAAAAAAGAGATTTTAAGAATCCTAAAACACAGAAGAAGGGAGAAAAATCTAATGCTACGAGGAAGAGGGCTAATAGACCTAAAGAGTAATAGTGATTTCCATCTATAAATAGAACGCTCAATTGGAAGTGTAATTAATTGAGTTCAAAATTAAATACCAATATTTTTTGTTGGTCCCTAGTGGCCTGGGATGCATTCTAAACCATTCTTTGAACTCTCTCTCTCTCTCTCTCTCTCTCTCTCTCTCTCTCATTGGTCTTCATGGTGCAGTGGTAGCTCATAACCGAGAAATCCCGAGTTCGATCCCCGCCGAGGAAAGAAGGGTAAGGGATTGTTTCCTTCAAAACCCAGTTGACTTAAGCTGTAAATTATGTGCATGTCTGTTATTCAGTTGACATGGGTCGCAACTTGGAGCGTGTGTGTGTGTGCATGTATATGTATGTATATACATATATATTATATAATGTGTGTATATATGTATATATATGTACATATTTATAGATTATATATATATATATATATATATGTGTGTGTGTGTGTGTGTGTGTGTATATATATATATATATATATATATATATATATATATATATATATATAGAGAAGAGAGAGAGAGAGAGAGAAGAAAAAAAATATATTTCATTGATTAATGCCTCTTCAAAATGAATGCCATGTACCTCGATTCAAACGTGGTGGCCTCGATGAGGTATATAATCCTTATGACTTCCATTGGAAATGGTTTGCCAGATACTCAACAGAGTCCTTCAGAAAAAAAAAGTTAAACCGGAGCAAAATGTAAGTTGTTTCTCCTCATAGATATTGGATATTTGATGTAATTGTTTCTTTCAACATTTACTCTGCCATTTCTGTGCAACAGTAACTGCAGCAAACATGAGCTCGTTTCTCTCCCCCAAGTTTACCCAGTTTTATTTGTTTTTTTTTTTAAATCCTTTGTTTCCTTTACCTCGTTATTGCCCCAAAAGACATTTCCAGGGTTGGTTTCCGAAGGGTAGACTGTTTACTTGGTTCACAGTTCTAACGCTATCTTGAGGTAACGGGAGAACGGCTGGTATCCACTTGTGTTTTCAACGTATCATATCATCCCAATGGTGGGAAATTTGTTGGTGTGGGGGGGGGGGGTCGGCTATGCAACGTTTTCCAGTTCACTCTGATATGTCACGTGGATATGAGACAATTTTTCTGTACGATCCGCTTCCTACTTTTCTTCAGTTACCTCCTATTTTAGCAAATTTATTATTATTATTATTATTATTTTTTTTTTTTTTTTTTTTTTTTTTTTTAGTAAATAATGTTACGTTTAGAGAAAATCCAAGTCTTGTGACCATACGGTATGGTTTTTGTGAACTGAACATTAAAATGTCCTGCTTTTAATAAATCTTGTGTTTTTATAACAAACTGTTTTCTCTTTGAAAGTAAGAGAAGTCTGCCAAACTGTTCCTTGTCTCATATTTGCCTTTATCTCTCACAATTGCTTTCATAATTGCAGTGAGTCATAGCATGCCTAAGCAGTCTTTAAGAAGAAATGTAGTTATGTAGATTCACCAAACCTGCCTTTACAACCAAAACGATCAAATCATCTTCTGGTCATTAATCGAAACGACTGGAAGTGTTTCTTCCTCTCTACATGTGCGTACGTTATGCAAACTTAAACAAGATGCACGAAGTCACTCCTAATCTCATGCAGCCACATAATTCCCAACAAGGCACATATTTTACTTCATAGAAGTCATCAATTCTTGTTTTTCTTTCTTTTCAGCAACAACTGGTCCCTCTACAGCCAAACTGTGGAACTTTCCTGTTGATCCTTGCTTCAAACTGTCGTAAGTAGTTCTTTGTATCTTACTTTGGTGTGATGCCTTTTTGTTGGCTTTCTTGTGCGTGTATTTTTCTCTTCAGGACTCTCCTGGTTAAGGGCATAACTTTCCTATCAAATTTGCTACTGTAGTAGTTATGTGCTGGGCCTGTACCATCCTTTTTTTTTCTTTTTCTTTTTTTTTTTACTCATTTGAGCCGCTTTAGTTTCTCCATTTAGCGAAATTGATAAAAAACGGTCAAAACGGTCTAGCTACTTGCTAACTTGCTCTAGGGAGAAGTGCTCTGCTCCCGCTGTTGACTCATAAGTTCGCAAGTGAACTACATTAAATCTGAGTAACATTCATTGATGTTGCTTAAGCATAACGCATAGTGCTTGATGTTGGTATTTCGTTAAGTCTCGACAGCTCCCATCACGGTTTGAGAAACTCGCTATTAAAGGGCATTTTCTGGTGCATCGTTCTTAGATAACGGCCTAAAAAGATCATTTTCTATTGCATCTTCAGAGATAACGGCCGTTTGGGTCGTTATGTCTAAAGAGGAGCTTTTGATTTTTAAGCCTTGTTGATTGCTTTTGTTCCAGACAGTAGAAGACGGGCCAAAAGTTAACTAATTCCACTTTAACAAGTTCCTTGCAAACAAACAAAAAATGATAATAATGATAATAAATAAATAAAGGAAAACTGAGTAGGCTACACGGCGTCAAGTTATTCTCGGGTGAAAGGACAAGAGATGAATGCTTCATACAGGAAATGTGCTTAGAATATTGAAGTAATACGATAGTATCTCTTCTTCTTCTTCTTCTTCTTCTTCTTCTTCTTCTTCTTCTTCTTCTTCTTCTTCTTATTATTATTATTATTATTATTATTATTATTATTATTATTATTATTATTATTATTATTTATAACAAACATCTCCATATCAGGAACCAAAGTAGAGCTTTATATACACGTAAATAAAAATTATTATTATTATTATTATTATTATTATTATTATTATTATTATTATATCATTATTATTATTTATAGCAACCATCTCCAAATCAGGAACCAAAATAGACTTTATATGCTCGTAAATAAAAATTATTATTATTATTATTATTATTATTATTATTATTATTATTATTATTATTTATATATCAACCATCTCCATATCAGGAACCAAAATAGACCTTTAGGCTATACACTCGTAAATAAAAATT
Source organism: Macrobrachium rosenbergii (assembly GCF_040412425.1). Lineage (NCBI taxonomy): Eukaryota > Metazoa > Arthropoda > Malacostraca > Decapoda > Palaemonidae > Macrobrachium > Macrobrachium rosenbergii. The sequence continues at coordinate 27,353,336 of NC_089757.1, read as the reverse complement.
ATTATTATTATTATTATTATTATTATTATTATTATTATTATTATTATTATTATTATTATTATTATTTATAACAAACACCTCCATATCATTAACCAAACCAGAGCTTTATACACACGTCAATATAAATGATTTTAGTAATCGTGCATTCTCTTTTCACATCCATAAACAACCATAGATATTCTGTCGAAATTTCCCGTGGCCAATTAATACGTCTTCTTTTGTTCTTCAAAGTTCGAGAGTACCTGCAATAGATGTTATTGCTTCATTATTTACATAAGTTATCAAAGGGGAAAAGGAAGCCCTCTTACTACCCACAGAGGTCCACAAGTACCGAAAGTGGGAATTTTTACGTCGCGTAATGAAACAGAGCAAATGAACTGCAACATTGTTTGAACAATAGTCAATAACCCTGTAATTGCTGTTCCCTCAACGTGGAGTGCTCATTGTTTGGCTGTAGGGGGAAATGGAGTGGAAAATGATGAACTCATTTTTTTAATTGGGAATTGTACATTCTTACCTCGGTACAAATTCTATATGGTTTTGAGTAGGGTAATGGAAATACACTGCGTGTTTGTGATCCTATTTGTGCTTGTGCCTGCCTGGAGTGTGTGTGTGTGTGTGTATTTGTGAGAGAGAGAGAGAGAGAGAGAGAGAGAGAGAGGATGGCGGGGGTGGGGGGGGAGCGCTTTCAGATGCAATTAGCAGTCATCAATATAATAATAGAAATAAAAAAATTTTAAACACGCTTTTATTAAAATCCACTAAAAAGTAAAAATAATTTTTTGACACACATCAGGATTTTCTTACAATTAATCATGTCTACATAAGTAAAAGCTTGGGCGCCAAACATGGTAGGAAATGCTACAAGAAAAGAAATATATGTTTTTGTTTCTTGTAGCATTTCCTACCATGTTTGGCGGCGACGCTTTTATTTTTGTAGACATGATTAATTGTAAGAAAATCCTGGTTTGTCTCAAAAATTTATTTTTTACTTCTTAGTGCATTTTAATAAAAGCGTGTTTTAAAAATTTATTTTTTACTTTTTTATTTTACACTTTTTAGTTTTGACAGAAATTGTAACCGATTTACGATTGTTACTAAAAAAAATTGAACGTGATATCCTGTCGAGCTAAAGAAGGACTGAAAAATCCGTAGAGTTATTATTAACTTATTCTACCGAGTCAAAGAAGGTATGGAGGTATGAAAATCAGATTTCATTCAAATCCTGAGGCACTGGGAGAGGTCACTGTGGGGCCACTAGAGGTCACTGTTGACCTACTGATCATGTAAAGTTGTATTGTCACCGGGACTGAGTAACCATGCAAAGTTTCAAGTCCACCGGACGAAAGGAACAGGTCGAAAATTGAGTTACAAGATTTGAACCAAACGGATGGACAGACGCAGAAGTTAAATAAAAGCATGTAAAAAGTAGGATGCACCACGATAAAAAAAAAAAATATATGATGTTGCTTATTGACATTTGAATTTATTTTGATGATATTTGAATCTGTTTTGAATATCTCATCAGAATAAATGAAAATAATTTAGACAGTGCTGAAAATAGATTCAATTTTCATTTTACATGGCTTGGGGAACATTTAACGCAGAATGCCTCTGGATCAGTTGAGGCTAAACAAAACCATTTTCATTTAGTTTACAAGGGAAACTGAACTGGGCTGCAAGTGAACTGTATTATGATACTGGAGCTCAGTGAAAACAGTCTGGCTGCATTTTGATTTTATGAACAAAATATGTATATTCTTTTGGCCGAATCTTCTTAAAATATGTACGCTAATTGATTCCAACAGATAATCCCTGTCGCGCATGTTGAAAGTAAATGTTGGCTCAAACGCAGAACTTGGTATACAATACTGTTAATTTTTATTGGACTATTTTCCCGTACAAGATTTTCGTAAGTATTCATGCTAAAAAAAAACATTTACGTTGCATGCTGTCTTATCAAATAAGAAACAACAGGATTTCTCGAATCGTTATATTTCATGATTTTACCGTAGAATAATTTTACAGCATTTTATCCAGAAGCCAAAATATTAGATTGATAACGAAGGTCGACGCTTACTTTCCAAACTTTGTCGATTTTTTATTTTTATTTTTAATATGCCTAATTAACTCTCTGTTCTCGAAAATTCCGGACAAACGCTGATTTTTCAACCCTTATGACGTCATACACACGAGTTAGCGATTTGTTTTTTCTGCTTCTATATATTGAGCGTTATGTTTTGGGCGAAAACTGCATTCTCTGTTAAGAACAGATGAAGAGAGTTCTAAATTGGGAGTTACGAAATGGAAGGAGAGGAAAGAGCTAAAAGAGGAAGAAGGGGAAATGAATGTTTGATGAGCGTCGAGAGTTAGAACGTGGAATTCATTCAGCAGTGCAGGTACTTTAGCAGTCAGTCGAAATTCATGAATATGTAAAGTCAACTCGTGGAAGAGACTGAATTATTTAGTACTTTCTTGTTGAATAAGTCTTATAATTCAGCGAAAAATAACGCAGAGTGGGAACTAAAAGCTTTTCCCTAATCAGAGCTACGCTTTACAGGGATTTTACAAGGACTGACTATGCCAAAATGCTTGTAGTTGGTTCTAAGTTATAAACTCCCATAATAGCGTGTGAGATTTAACACTCTCTCACATCTTGTTTTATTTCCCTCATTGGATTTCTCAAAAAGCCCATTCCCATTTTCTAAACACCGTGATAAAACTCTGTTTACAGCTTGCCCACTGTCTGTGAGCTACCTCCCTGCGCAAAAAAAAAAAAAAATAAGAAACGAAAATAGAATAAGAGTAGCCATTGGCGGGAAACGGCAGTGATTTTGGCGGGAACCAAGTGGTAAGTTTTGCCATACTTCGGCGCGCAAATATGAAGAGTTTTGCTAAACATTTATGAAATTCCAAGTGTGCTGGTGGCAATACGGCGAAGTAAATTGCTATGAGAATGCGTCAGTGTCCTCCAGATATAGGCGTTTGGGATAAACTTTACAGAAACCTCAAGTTTTTGCTGTAAACCTCTTGATCGTATCTATGGTGAAGTGTTGTCTATACGGCAGTGTTAGATGCGCCAAGTTTATATACTGTAGTGGTTGCCACACCACTTTCAAACGCCGAGTTCTTTATGTCACGATATTTTTTAAGAATTGTTGTTAATCATTTATCTTAGAATGTATTTATTTATTTTCTAATCTTTATATATATTTTCCTCCATAATTTGCTCTTATTCTAACTCTCAATTTAGCTTTTTTTCACTTTTGGCTTTCTCTTCTTAGAAATCGCGACCAGCAAGTTAATATCATCAGCATCGTATATTGCCTTGTTCGAGAATTACTAAAACAAGAGCGAAACGTGTATTTTTCTTATCTAAAACTCTGATATTCGATATGTACATTATCTAGAGTAATGATTATTCCATTGACAATTCTTATTTTTGTTATTTCAAGGCACGTATGAAAGCGTTTTATTTCTTTAATCTGTGATCAATAAAATGACAAATAAATATCGGTTTCAAAAGGAAAATGCATATGGCGTTTATTTTTCTGTTTGATATTTCGATGTTAGCCAACGAATATTGTCGTTCCATTTTAGAGGCTTCGCCACCAGGGCAGATATTTGTGACTGATTGATGACGGGGATATTCTCTCTCTCTCTCTCTCTCTCTCTCTCTCTCTCTCTCTCTCTCTCTCTCTCTCTCTCTCTCTCTCTCGGAAATACATTTTACATTCCCTCACGTTTATCTAGACGAAGAATATGCCTTTAGATTAAGGTAAAGGAAAGTAAAAGATTGGTGTCGTGTTGTGCAGTATTCAAGGGTTAAATAATTCATCGGAGAGATCATCGCCTCTTGTTGTGATTCTGTCAAGATTTCTTGATTTATTCTATCTGGAATAAATAATAGTTTTGGGAATTTCTAAAGCTTTGCGCATGCGTTTGTACTTTCGTGAAGGGATAGAATTATTATTAATATTATTATTTTTATTTTATTTATTTATTTATTTATTTATTTTTTTTTTTTTTTTGTCTATCACAGTCATCCTATTCGACTGGGTTGTTTTTATAGTGTGGGGTTCCGGGTTGCATCCTGCCCCTTTAGGAGTCCATCATTTTTCTCACTGTGTGCGCTGTTTCTAGTAGCACACTCTTCTGCATGAGTCCTGGAGCTACTTCGTCATCTATTTTTCCAGATCCCTTTTCGGGGATCTTGGGATCGTGCCTAGTGTTGCTATGATTATGGGTATAATAATAAAAATTGTACCCATAATTTATTATTATTATTATTATTATTATTATTATTATTATTATTATTATTATTATTATTATTATTATTATTATTTTAAGTGTTTTCTGTGTTACTGAAAGCTACATATGATTTAAAAAAAAAAAAAAAAAAATGAATCACTTTCATCGGAGTCTGAATTATAACATTGGTGACTGTCAGAATTAATTTTCCCATACACTATGTATCATCCCTGCAGTTATTATACCAGTTACAAAGAAACAAATATTAAAGAGTATGGACCTTGCCTTTATGATAACAACAGCCTCTTTTAACAGTCATAATAATAGTAATCGTATTTATATTGTTTTTTAATATATAAGTACCCTTGTATTTTCGCCTCCATTAATACACATTATGTGTATGCTTGCGTATTCCTAATCGTCTCTGTGTTTATTTATGAAAATGCGGCTAATATATAAAAAGAGGGACTTCAATGAATGCGTGTGTCTATTGGTAAAATAAACAAAGGAATTTATTAGCAGAGCCTGCGTGAATAGTCATGCGCTCATTAAATACAAGTTAGCGTGACGTTAAGAGTTAATTGCCATGTAAACATCAGCAATGAAATAAACATTAAATTCGGTGGAAATTGCTATTTGATGATGTTTACAATGGTTAATGAAAATGAGATGTACAGCGCACGCTTTATGACCGTAAAGTATTTTATTATGGAACGCATTACAATTGCGATATTGTTAATGAGTAAATATTAGATATGTTTCATTTATATGGGAGAGCCAGTTTGGAGCCAAGCTCTTGACCTACTTTTATTTTATTATTTTTTTAAAGTAAAATAACATAATTTTATTTAAACCCTTTATTACACATAATCTAGTCAACTCTTTTCCTTGCTATTATTTTCTCTTACTCAGGTCTACTTCCGGTTATTTTCCTTTGGAAGCCATTTATTTCAACCAGTCAAGGCCCTTTCCCAATAATTTTTCACAAGATAGTCTCCATTTTCATTTACTAAAGGTACCCAGTGCCTACCTGTTCGATATGTTTTCCGTTTGAGTAACAGTATACTTTATCATTTTTGCAGTGTCTTACTGCAGGGATTGTCATCTCGTTCTCTTTCGTCTATCTTGCATTTGTATTTATGTCACTAGCACTGCCAATAATTTTTATATATATATATATATATATATATATATATATATATATATATATATATATATATATATATATATTTTTTCAACTGCTGAACACTACTACAACTTTCGCCCAACCACCTTGATTGCATATGGACTAGTCTGTGAGAGAGTATATTTAGTTAGTTAAAGCTCTCCTGCGCCTCTGTAGGCTCATAGGGCAGACGCTGATCTCATGTTTCTTAGGCCGACAGCCAGTTATAAATGCATATGTCTATATATATATATATATATATATATATATATATATATATATATATATATATATATATACATATATATACATATATATACATATATATACATATATACATATATACATATATATATATATATATATATATATATATATATATATATATTATGTGTGTGTGTTTACAAAACGATGTGTGTTTCGTTGGGTTTTATGTTTATTCTCTTGTGATTTATATGTGAAAGCATCACTCATGGTTTGGTCGTAAATTCGACTACTACTGCTATTATTATTATTATTATTATTATTATTATTATTATTATTATTATTATTATTATTATTATTATTATTATCATCGTTGATTGTGAATATGGTCAGAATTATCCTTTGAAAGCCTGATAGTATAACTACTACGATGTTATGAGAATGAGAAGCCTGTATTTTTTTTGTAGCTACATTCGAATATTTTTCGTAAAACCTTGAGAGTAAAACAGGTATAATACAGACGACAAAAGTATTACAGGTCTCTTCAACCCTGACACCAATGGAACAATCTCATGTGCATGCCTTAATTAACTTAATACGCAAACTATTTTGAAGTTGCCTTGAAAATTGCAAATTTTGTCTTATTTAACCACGCATAACAGTGAGTGGTGAGAGTTTTGTTTTATTAGTTTATACTATTGTTTTATTAATTTATGTTAGCTTGAAGACTTGCAATTTTTACTTAGAGGTTCAAGAGATTAACGACCTAAAGGCTTGATCCTGCCCATTCTCAAGGATGCCAGAAAAATAAGGAAAAAATTATAAGAAGCAGCGATAACGAAAGCAAAGAGAGAATTCGTAAGCTTAGATGACCAGGTGTCTTCCAGATGGGCCGATGTATTTTCTCATTCATTAAGGCAACTTAATAATTGAGAAAATTAATTAAATTATGAACTTTTCGATTCATGAGTTGGTCATTTCTATATCTATTTTACTTTCCCCTGCTGAAGGACACTTCATTACCGCGCCGTCATTTGTATATCTTAAAAGTCCCCTGGTCATCGCATGCGTATATGATGTCAGCGTTCACGTCCATGGCAGAATTCAAATTACCTCTTTTGTTTCTTGTGTAGGACGCCGTTAGATTTGCAATTTTTAATCCCTGTTGATTGCTGTCATAAGTTATTTTTAGAAATTATCCTAAAATTGTGCATCGGACAAGTTGATTAGGCTGTCTGTTACCCATGATTCCCACCATAACATGTGCTCCTGTATTCTCATAACTATGGAGAAGAAAGCTGGCTTGTGAGTGTGTTTGTGCGTGTGTGTGTGCTTGAGCGAGCAGGTATATGATATCTGTTCCATTAACTGAGGTGCAGATATTAGGAATGTGCAGAGCTATTGCCATGTAATGGAAGGGGACCTTTTGGTTAAAAGCTACGGTATGCATTGAAGCTTAAGGTTAGCAAAAGGATGGAAACACGTACTTAAAATAAAAACTTCTGTCAAATAAAAAATAAACTTTTGTGTTTTGCTCATTTCATAATTTTCTAGAATTTTTGCATTTAATACCTAACATACGCTTAAAAGCTTGTAATTTTGGTATCCGTTGAAACTCTAGTACTGTACATTATTCGGCAACATTCTTGACTCCAGGTTTGTTTTGCAGACCTCCCCCAATCAGAATCTTTATAAATATTTATTAAATATATATCCAGATCTTGCGAGCATTCACTGTAGATTAGGCTTGAACTCTGGTCTTATTTATGGAAACAAAACGTTTTATATATGTTTCATTTATGTTTCATTTATGGAAATGAAATTAGTTTATTATGATAAACTCACTTTCAGATTTATTTATCGTCGTATTACGCTCTATCTCGTTCTGCAATAGGTTTTTTCCCCCCAGCGTTACAGTAATCAGCCATGGCTGCTAGTTGCGCGCAATTGACATTAAAGATGATTACTGCAAATGACGAGAGATTCTTGCCTCACATAATAGATTTTCACATGGCGGAATTTCTCAGAGCTGCAACGCTCGTTGTGTTCTGAAGCAGTGCTTGAAAGCAGCGGAGAATTTTCAATAAGTGAGCAGACAGTGAAGGCTAGCATTCCCGGTACTATACAGGTTGTAGTCACAGTAGTTGAAAGTTTTGACTCTCTCTCTCTCTCTCTCTCTCTCTCTCTCTCTCTCTCTCTCTCTCTCTCTCTCTCTCTCTCTCTCTCTCTTCCAGGTATTTGAATTTTGGTCTAAAGAGGAGTTATTACTAATCACCTTTTCGTCATTAGCTTATCCTCCCTCACTTGTGTAATCATTTCAGACAAAATGAAAATGCATTTAAATAAAAGATATTATTTATACAGTATTATCATTTTGTCTAATATAGAAGTTACGAATAATTCAGAATGGTTTTCTAGAGGCGCCTTTCCCCCTCCGAGCCTCGAGGTTTTTGTTGTATTAATCATAAATTCACAAAAGATGTAACATTTTCCCAGCGCCCTTAAGATTTGACACGCAGAAGCTGAATAACAAGGTAAAGAAAGTATTATAGGTTTTAAAAGAAAGTTAAAATGATCGGCTGGAGATTAAGATAACGTAGGAATGATGATGTAATTGCTTGATGGAGGAAAAGCAGAAGAAGAGAATGATGGGAAGACAGCATCAATGGCTTGGGAAGAAGAAAATGAGAAGATTATGAGATGAGTTTATACTGATGAAGATGAAAGTAGGCAGGTTGTCTGAAAGACATAGTGACGCAGTTTCAGAAAACCGTTTTAGTTTTCTGTAAAAGGAAACTTTGTCTGTCCGTCCGCACTTTTGTCTGTCCTCTCTTTTTTCTGTCCGCACTTTATCCTGTCCGCACTTTATTCTGTCCACCCTCAAATCTTAAAAACTACTGGGGCTAGAGGGCTGCTAATTGGTATGTTGAGTATGTTGATCATCCACCCTCCAATCATCAAACATATCAAATTGCAGCCCTCTAGCCTCAGTGTTTTTTTTTATTTGATTTAAGGTTAAAGTTAGCCATAATCGTCCATATGGCAACGATATAGGATAGGCCACCACCATGCCGTTGTTAAAGTTCCATGGGCCGCGGCTCATACAGTATTATACCGAGACCATCGAAAGATAGGTCTATTTTCGGTGACCTTGATTATACGCTGTAGCGGCTGTACAGAAAACTCGATTGCGCCGAAGAAACTTCGGCGCATTTTTTACTTGTTTGATGTTAAAGCTATTCAAATTACCTATTAGCAGTCAAATGCCACTTTACTCAACTGTTTTTCATAGACACACTCTTTAACGAATGAGGAAATCGCATTGAAAAACCCAGCTCATGCAGTATATACATGAGAACTTGATTAAATGGAGTGATAATAGGAGTGCATGTGATGTATCAACAGCTTAAGAATAACAGTAATGGATGAATGCAAAATTTGTAAGGTAATATCCAGGAAATGTATGGGATTATCAGTTAATTATTACGCTCGGTTTGTGTTCATGTACTTACACATACTCGCACAAACTATATATATATATATATATATATATATATATATATATATATATATATATATATATATATATATATATATATATATATATATAATGTATATGATTATAATCACTTTTGTACGTGATTCATTTATCACACATTACCATAGGTGAAAAATAAGAGACGGAGTGTAGGTCCTGGCCGGTTTCGACTTTATTTCTAAGTCATCCGTCGTCAATGGCTTGGAAATAAAGTCGAAACTGGTCTCTTATTTTTCACCTGTGGTAATGTGATATATATATGTGCATAAAGCATATATATGATATATATGTGTTTGTGTACGTTTGTGTATGTGTGTGTAAGTATATGTGTGTCTGTATTTTCACTCAGAAATATATAGTTAGAGACGAACGCATGTAAAACAAAAAATCGAAATGGTTAACACTTGAGAACCTTTGGGGACAAATGATAGTATAAATAACAGAATGAGTGGAAAAAAAAGTGGAAACACTGACTCGTGGAGAAAATATAACCCGGATAAACTTTGCAGACACTTAAAAAGAGAAAAGGGAAATTTCCCAGGGAGGTGAAAAATGAGATGCACGAAGCATTAAATTTTCGAGAGAGCAAAAGATTGGAATGAGCTGGAGTTAATCTTTGCGAAGTGCAAGTGGAAATGAGGAGATCTGAAGAAGTCTGAAGCTCAGGAGATTCAGAGAAGACATAGTCAAAAGGTTTAGCATGAGCGTAAAGATGATTCAGGCTGTTGAAACGATCGGGGAATTTTTGGGGGAGAGAGAGAGAGAGAGAGAGAGAGAGAGAGAGAGGAGAGAGAGAGAGAGAGGAGCTAGCACAAAAGGTTCATAGTTTGGAGGTGTAGCTAGCAAGGTTGAGAGAAATTTAACAGAATGTTAGAGAGAGAGAGAGAGAGAGAGATTAACAGAAAGGATTCGTGGTTTGGAGGTTTATCTAGCAAGGAGGAGAGGAATTTAACAAAATGTTAAAGAGAGAGAGAGAGAGAGAGAGAGAGAGAGAGAGAGAGAGAGAGAGAGAGAGAGGATTCGTGGTTTGGAGGTTTACCTAGCAAGGAGGAGAGGAATTTAACAAAATGTTGAAGAGAGAGAGAGAGAGATATTAACAGAAACGATTCGTGGTTTGGAGGTTTAGCTAGCAAGGTTGAGAGGAATTTAACAAAATGTTAAAGAGAGAGAGATTAACAGAAAGGATTCATGGTTTGGAGGTTTAACTAGCAAGGAGGAGAGGAATCCAGCAAAATGTAAAAATAACAAAACTGGAAAACTGGAGAGAGAGAGAGAGAGAGAGAGAGAGAGAGAGAGAGAGAGAGAGAGCGCAAACAAAAAAAGGTTGATTTGGAGGTTTAGCTAGCAAGGTCGAGAGAAATTCAACAAGATGTTAAAAGCAAAAAATTAATAACTGGACAGACAGACAGACAGAGACTAAGAGAAAGGATTAGTGGTTTGGAGGCTTAGGTAGCGATGGGGAGAGGAGTTCCACAAATTGTTAAAAGCAAAACATAATAAAGAAAACTACTCAAATAATTACCTACGATTATGCTTCTAGACAGGCAGGACCAATGTAAGTCAGTTTTTTAATTGATCGAAACAATCTTAAAGGCTGCCGAAATCTGACCAGAATGACTTTGTTCGAGGTCCATTAATTAGAGGCCGCACGACAGTGGCTTATCAAGATCGGCTGTCATGTTAAGTCATCAGATCTTGCCTGTCCAAGAATTTTCTCCATACAGGACTTGTAAGAAACATTGCCATGCCAACTCATTAAACTGGGAGAGTTCTTTCAAGTGATCCAGGCACCTCCCTTAAGGTCATGTATTTGGTTCTATATTTTCGTTATAACAGTTAACTTAGAAGAACCCTGGCTTGCAAAGTCATTCACTCTGATTATTTTTGCTTTACTGTAAATATTATAATGATGACAGTCACAGATTCTGCTTGACTGCATTCATCTTACTTAAACATGTACCCGAGTAGAGCGAAAGGGATGATTTGAAGGATATGAAAACTTAACACATTACGACGATTATATTCTCTCATTAAACATTAGAATATACAATTTCTTTCGTTCTTATGTTTTCCTGCGTTTATAGAAAACTTGATGTATGCGTAGTGTATGCATACACGCATTGAGGCACTTGTATCATGTATTAAATTGTTTACAACGTATTACATACCCGTTAAGTGCTGTTAATCAAAACTAAGATTCACATAGAGTGAAGGCGCCGCTAATAGACCTGAAATTCAGATCTTTCCAGATTTAAAGCTCATTGATTATAACCATTTAACGATCTCGAGCCGTTACAACATCCTTAACCAACACCCCCTCAATTCAGCTGATAACATTTCTTACGAATGTAACTAACAGCTCATAAGCCGTGCGAAGGAAATGGTCTCTACCAACTTACTTTAAAAACCCGCGTCTCATTCTCTCTTAGGCCTATCATCCCAGAAGATCCCTCATTGGTCTACTGTAATCTACATAGGCCTTGACTTTTCCACTCTGGTGTCAAGTTTCTTTCATCTGTGTTCACGCGGTAACTAGTTATGGTAATTGTTAAGACAAAATCCCTTGAATTTTGATTACGTGATTTACATGTTCACGAAAGATACTGCAAAGTATTTCATGAGTCGTTATAAGTAATTTTTTATTGCTATTCGAGCATCAAGGTGGTTGTAGATGATTCTGTATTTACTGCACCAAATATGAAATTGATTAATCCAAAACAGTTATATTTCACAGATGTTTGTCGGTTGTAAAGTCGTTTTCATTCGTTACGAATCTATCGTGATTATTATCTAATAATTTTTTATAAACACCAAAAACATGTATTATGTTCCGCTCCTTTCTGTAGCATCAGCTTCAGACAATATGGAAGTTGCAAACTAAAAGCAGATTCCGTTTTTAATTTTTTATATTTGATTTTTGTATCTTTGAATAGACTTCTCCCTTTTCATGTAGGAAGGATTGTTTCACGTGCTGAATATGTAAAGTGCTGAATAATTGATAAACTGCATTTTAAATGGCTGAATAATTAATGAAGCGTTTTTGTCGGTAATTCCAAGCAGATGAAATCGAGGGAGTGCGTCGGGATGGAATATGGAAAGAGGAGATAGCCGGGGGAACTTTTTAGCACTTTAATTGTTAGTCTATAAATAAGAGAATTATTTATTATCATTTCCTTTTTGCATTTTAATCATATTATCCTCCTTACCTTTAGTTTCCTCTTCCTGTACCATTCTTCCTCATTTTGATATCATTCCCAGCCCCATCCCGCCTCATCCTGTTTACCTTTCCCTTCATCCATCCATTCTCCTCCTCTCCTCCTCCTCCCCTCCCCCTCCTCCTCCCCCTCCTCCTCCTCCCCTCCTCCTCCTCCTCCTCCCCTCCCCCAACCCGCAACCGCCTACGCCTCTGAGCCACCAACTGAGAATGAACCTTTAAAGGTATTCTGCGTCGAACTGAAATGATTTAATTTTTTCCAAATGGTGTTTGTGTGAATATGTGTCGCCCTAACTGATGGACTCCGGTAGACTTTCATGTTCCATCGACGATTTGTATGTAGTGATGGGGACATATTGACACGGGCAGGATCCCTTCCGTGTTCATTTGATGATCGCCATCGTTCTCGTTCTGTTTAGGGAGACGAAGAGTGAACATTACCGAATGCCTTTGTGCTCGTGTGATGAACGTTGCTTTCGTGTTACAGGGTGATGGTTAAGTTTCTTCAGAATGTTGACACATTCGTTTGGAACGAGCCAGAAGGGTCTCTCTTTTATTAATTTGTTAGTTTATTTTTTTCTTTTTTAAGAAGTGTTCTCTTACTGTGTATCCCATCAACTTCTGTCACTTTATTTTGATGAATGCAATATTCTTTAGAAGCTTGAATTTCAAGTCGGTGGCCACTGTGGGCTTGTTCCATTTGGATATGATTCATCTTCTGAATAATAATAATAATAATAATAATAATAATAATAATAATAATAATAATAATAATAATAATAATAATAATAATAATAATAATAATAATAATATGTACTGTTGAATGTGATTGCTGTGTCAGCTGCATTAATCTTGTAGAGAGCTTTCTCTATATTTCTGATTATAAATGTCTGAAAGAAAGAGGGTCTCTTGCCAGAATAATAATAATAATAATAATAATAATAATAATAATAATACAATAATAATAATAATAATAATAATAATAATAATTCAAGTTTTAAGTCAAGAATGTGAAAAGAAACCGATTCCAGTGACTTGTTACCTGACCAGACACTGGAATCGGTCTACGCTTGGGTTCGAATAGAGAAATCCCAGAATTCCCGAATCTTTGCTGAAGCGTTGAGGCGTTCAGAAGCTCCTTTAAATGTTAGAGAAAAGATCCTCCTCCTCCTCCTCCTCCTCCTCCTCCTCTCAGGAACCTGAGTGAGGTAGTTTTCCCTTTTCCTTATTTGACCTCATTTCCGGTCTCTTGGAAAAGGAGGATTAAAGAGAGGCTACCTTTGCGAATTATTCCTAGTGCGGTATTAGAGCGTCTTTCTTCACTTTGATTTTTATACATAAGTATATTTTTCGTTTGCTGTTCCACTCTGGACATTCATCCTTGGGGACGTTACATGAAGAATCATAATAGCTTGATCTTTCTTTCGCCGAACAGATATTATGTCTTGAGGGCTGTCATTAAATGAATTAATATGGATTCAGATTTTTTCAAACCTATTTTAATAATGTTTTTGACTGTATTAACCAGAGGCTTTTATATTCAAATTCGCAGTTCCGTGTCCGAGACTATCCGTTAAATATCATTCTTGGTTTCAGGTATATTTCTTGATAGTTTTCGTAGTGAACTTGACCCTATCTCGTCTGGTATTCCGCAGGGTATTGTTCTGGGACTTATATTTTTGTTATTCTTTACCTGGGACACGAATTATGGCTTTGAAAGTACTATAGTGCATGTGCTGGTAATGCAATGTTGTCTGTAATTATTTGTTTCCCTCAATCCATCATAAAGTAGCTAGTATCCTGAACTCTGAATTAAGTTCATTTTATTGATAGACTTATCTTGGACCAAGCTCCCACCAATCTATTAGTTCACTTGTACGTACGTACTGCTGCTCTTGCTTCTAAATATCAACAGCTTTTTTTTGCGTTACTGCGACTTCGAGGCCTTTTTGTTGTATTTATTTGTTGTTTTTTGGTATAATTTTTTATAATATCCCACTCCACTGAAGATTTGTTAACTTATAAACACGTGCAGGCGCTTAGGAAGAATTCCATTTAATTCAACCTCAGTAGAAACTGAACTGAAGTAAAGATGATGATAATGATGATGATGATGATGATGACGATTATTATTATTATTATTATTATTATTATTATTATTATTATTATTATTATTATTAACGTTTCACAGCTCCTGTCAGCTACCTTTGAGAACACCTCTTCTCATCTCTTTTAAAATCTTGCCTCTGGCTAAATGGGAGTTGTGCAGCTGCTGCTAAAGGAATTGTTCGATGGGAATTAGGGCTCTAGAAAATAGTTGACGGGAAATAGTTGAACTAAGATTAATCTGATGGGAACTAGGGGCTCTAGAAAATAGTTGACGGGAAGTAGGAGCAGCACTATGTTTTATCTGATGGGACCTAAGTATCATACGAATCATTTGATGGGAACTAAGGATTATACGAATCATTTGATGGGAACTAGAGACACTAGGAAGTAGCTGATGGGAGCTAGGAACACTATGAATTATTTGATAGGACCTAAGGACACTTTGAATTATTTGAAGTGAACTAGGGCCACTAGGAAGTAGCAGATGGGAACTTGGAGTACTGGGAATTATGTGATGGGATGGAGAGATACTGTGAATTATTTGATGGGAACTAGGGGCAGTATCTCCTTTAGGTTGTCCCGCAAACCTTC
>NC_089757.1:27320764-27335764 GCF_040412425.1 Macrobrachium rosenbergii | reverse complement strand
GTTAAGAGGTTAAAGAATGGAAAGATACTAAGAGTTGATGGGAATGCAAGTGAGATGTTGTGGTATGGGTTTACGTTTGATTAAGGGACTGACCAGTGTAATAAGTGTACCTGGGTGACGGAAAGGCTGCAGCCAGTGAGTGAGAAGAATAATAATTGGTCCATTGTATAATGGTAACGGTGACAGGGGTGAATGGAAAATGATAAGGGCATAACATAAGTATGCAAGGGAAGATGTATGGTACCATTTTGATTGAGCCACTAAGACAAGAGGACAGAAAGCTCGATAAGGAATGGACAGTGTCGTTTTAGTCAGGGAAGAGATTGTGTGGATCAAGTGTTTGTCATGGAACAGTTGTCTACGAAGCTTGAAAAAAGTCACAAATTGGAGAACATATGTATTCAAAAGCACATATAGTTTCGGAGCGTCATGCTCCCTCTTCAGTGAGGAGACATTAAAACCCATTTTTTTTTTTTTTTTGAGGTCGATGTTGATCTTTTATCATCTAGTTGTCTATGGAGTTTGACATTACAGATAAATGCTATATGTGGCATAAATGTACCTTAAGAAAAAAAATTGAACTAATGGAGGATGTATGTGGAGGAAGCTGGGTAGGTATTGTGTAGGTTATTTTTTGGTAGGGATAAAGGGGTAAAATGTCTCTGTGACTATTTGATATCCATATGAATGGAATGATGCAGTAACTTAGAGAAGGGCGTATTCACGAGTAACTTAAAACTAATGAAAGATCAGGAAGTATTTCCGAGACCAGACAGTTGAAGGTGCCAGAACGAGAGCAACATTATGATGAATTCAGAAACCTGGAAGACAGATCATTGTACATTAAGATGGATGACTGAGGAAACGAAGCAGTTAATTCGAACAGACGGTAGGAACATATTAATTAGATGTTGTCAGGATGAGAGAAGAGATGAATTTCTGAATAGGTGAAGCGAGGAAGACAGCAGGGTCTATGCAAAAGGTTGGGAAGTGGAGAGAAATGTCTACAGGTGTGCAATGCGGAGTTCGAATGTTCGAAAGTATTCTTAAGCTTTTTCTCATTCACGGAAATGAAGTAAGTAAGTATATCTTAGTTTAACCAGACCACCGAGCTGATTAACAGCTCTCCTAGGGCTGGCTCGAAGCTTTGAATGTTGATTGCGAGTGAAAGGAAAAAAGCTAAAGTTTCTAAGATGAATTTTTGCAAAGTATATGTGGGATAAGAGAGAATGACCGAGAGACATGGAAATAAGTAATGGTTAAAAAGGTCCGTGGAGGCGTGCGTGGTGGACGGTTCAATGCCCAGTTAGTGAGCGTTCTATTTAGGTATATGAAGTGGCTAATGTGGAAGTTTTCTTTGCTGTGAATTCATTCTAGATTTAAGAGTTGAAAGATGGATGTGGCTGTAAATATCAGCTTGTGTTGTCTTTGGAGATACTTCTTATTAATAGGAAAAGACTGAAATGGTGAAACACACACATTATATATATATATATGTGTGTGTATGTACATATACACACATGTATGTATTTGTGTATAAAATAAGTTCGAGTCATGTACGTACATCATGCATAAGATCCTATGCCCTCACTCTAAAGCATTCTGAAAGAAACTAAACACAGCAGGAAAAAATTTACCCAGACGACTCGGTTTTACTAAAAAAAAAAAATAATAATAATAATAATATTAACCGAATTGGACTTCAGATACGGGACAGCAGTCCTGGAATAACCCAGGTACTGGATAAACCAAGGAGGTGCTAAGGATATCATCAAGAATTAGTGTTAATCTTTAGTTCTCTTTATAATCTCCTACGCACATCTTGTGCAGAATGAGGTCAAAAGTATATAGCCCTGAACTGCGGATAATATCATTACCATTTGTTAGCTGCAGTAATGCAGATTCTATGAGTTTTCGGGAGACAATATTGTTTCAGTTTGTTATTAAGCTAATACGGGACCAATCAATTCTATGTGGTTTTTCACTTAGGTGTACAAAGCAAGCATTATCCTTTTGGCAGGAGTAACTAAATATTTGTGTTGATTTATTCTGACGTCTAATTTTGTACTTGTCTAACCTAAATAAAATGGATCACAGTCTGCAAATGGGACAGTTTTCTCAAAATAATTTTCTCCACAGTGTTGTTATATAAAAAATTATTTTTGCACTTAATATTTTCATCATTTATTTGAGTGAATCAAACTCTTGAAAATATAGCAAACAAAGGACCTTTTTAGATCATTCTTTGTTCCTGTCTCTTTCATTTTAGAATTTCTTCACATCCTCATTATAGGAGGTATTCAATACATCCTCATTATAGAAGGTATTCAAAGTATGAGCTGGATAAAACTATTCCTTATCTATTGTTGCTAAATGTTCTGTAGTTCGTTATGCATGAATTCAGGACTGGCAACACATAGCTCTCTCGGGAACATTTTATACTGATTTCCTGAAAAATAACATACGTAACGGTAAGCTGTTGTTTGCCTTTCTATATCTAATAAATTTGCAGTGAAAGGGTTAGCGTCTGCTGGCCATGTCTGAAAAGGGCAAGCAACCATCTTCTTTTTTTAACATGATTTTGCGAGACTGGGCTTGTTCTTCATTTTATTAGAATGTTATTTACATACTGTAAATCTACGTATAGTTCCTCATTTTATTGGAAGGTTATTTACATACTGTAAATCTAAGTATAATTGCCAAAATGTCATGCACATACCGAAACCATGATACAGGTATCTTACTAATTTTAGAAATAGATTTTTTTTTTAAACTCCGCAAGTAAATTGAGAGAGCTGGTGATTAAATGTTTGCTTATAGAATTTTCCATTAAAATAAACTTACAATCAGAAACACACAATTAAGTTCATTCCAAAATCCGATTAACTGTCAGTGGTAAATCCATTCCAGTTAATTCACTTTTGAGGTATTTTGATGCCGACTCAGCAGGCAATTTTATAAATACACAACATTCATCGCTAGTTCGAAGTGGAGGTTGAACGTGTTGTTGTTCACCATTTTTCTTTCTTTAATGTGCAATGAATTAATCAGATAGGTGTCTGAGACAGGAGTTGTTTTGAAGATTCGTACGAAACGGAGCTTAGGACGATTTTCTTTATGCTTTTCGACCAAACCGTATGAATGTGGTAATGATGGATTATTTATGAAAAAAACGAGTTGGAGGACCGTCATTGATTTTCAGAATTCGTCTTAAATTACTACCAAATGACCTGAATACTTCATCAAAGCTTTTTATTCAGTGTCTTGATTGTAATACTATCCCGTAATACATCATCCATTATTTGAGGTATATGCGTTTCGTTACCCGTTAACACTATTATATTTGATTCGTCGGCCTTAGTGATGTAGAAGGCCATGTAAACATCTCAGCTAAATCAAAGCATTCCTAAAACGACTGGAGAAAATAAAATTAGTTGGTCTAGTAGTTTAATAACAAGATCTAATAACATTGTCTCTAGAAAGTTATTGGAATCTGCTTTAATAGAGCTAACAAATGAAAAGGTTGGTCTAAGGGGCAAGGTTCATATACCCTTGACCCCGTTGTGCACAAGAACTTCGAAGGATATTAGAAGAGAGATTCAAGATTAATCCAGGGATTAGTTTAATCCTTGAAAGCCGCTCCTCATCTAAATGCTACCTTCAGATTTCGTGGGATTTTGTGAAATTAAGTCTTCATTATAATATTTTTTTCTGTCTTCGGGAGATTGATTGAGATTGCCTTTGAATAAAAGCAAAAGATGTTGCAGTCTGGTATTTCACTTATGTCGTAGCCATATAGTTAGTGTGTATGTATATATATATATATATATATATATATATATATATATATATATATATATATATATATATATATATATATATATATATATATATATATATATATATAATATATATATATATATATATATATATATATATATATATATATATATACTGTATATATATATATATATATATATATATATATATATATATATATATATATATATATATATATATATATATATGAGTATATATATATATAGATTTCAACATTTATCCTATAATTTTTCTGTGTGCAACAGATATTCTGGTGGAAGTAGACTCCTCTTTTAGAGTGGTCACCTTTCAGCTCCTGGCCAACCCTTCTGGCCACTGACCACCATATGAATATGCTAAGCTTCGGGGCCAGTAAGTAACGATCCCTGTATTGGGACTTGTTTTTTAAATCCTTCTTTATAGTGCTGTCATTTTGGACCGTTGGGGTACAATATTGCATTATATTATTTACATATATATATATATATATATATATATATATATATATATATATATATATATATATATATATATTGGTTCAGACTGAGATGGCCAAGGATGGCCAGCTTGTTGAAAAGAGACAGGGTATCGAGTTATACTGAGGAAATTAGACGATTCCATTGCTGATGGAAGAGTGAAGGGGCCGCACGAACATGAGGCTCTTGAGAGCAGTGTCCAAAGGGATATCTGTAAAACATGCAAAGCGAGGGGTGACTTTGTACTGAGTGCAAGTTAATCAAGTTTGGAAGTAAGAGCTTCGTTGTTGATGAAAAACGAAAGCTTTTGATTCTGTCAAGATAGATAAATCCATCATAAGTCTGAAGAGCTTCCAAGAGAAGTATATACAAAGAAAAGAGTACAACAAACGTCTGTTGCTCTATACGCTTCAGGTAGTGTTAATTAACTCCAGGTATCCTACAGGAGCTGTGCAACGTATATATCTTTGGATCTAGATGAGAGGAGCTCCTATTTATGACTCATAATTCATGCTGGCACTATTCTTCCTGGTAACGGAAAGCTGATGAATTCCCACAAAGCAGTGCCCAGTTAGTACCATTTACCGTAGCAGATTTTGACTGACCTAGTTTGTGTGTTGATATAAAACGACTAGTCTTGGAAAATATTTCACTGCATTGAGTTGTCAAATTAGCTTTACTGAACGATATATATGATCGTTTTTCAATTTATGTATGTGTATGTAATATATATATATATATATATATATATATATATATATATATATATATATATATATATATATATACAAAATTTATATATATAAATATATATGTGTATGTCTGTATATTTTTGTCTATGCATGTGTTTGTTTGTCTTTGTCAGTATGTGTGTTTGCTTATCCCCATAAAGCTGTATGTTTTCTACCCCTGTTCTACAGTGTTTGTTTTTCCACTACTGTTAATCTCAGACTTGTGGTCGGACTCGAGTTAAGAAGCTTTACTGAACAGCATCTAAATATAAAGTTTTACTCCGAAGTTCTAAAATAATAAGAAGAATCTCTCTCTCTCTCTCTCTCTCTCTCTCTCTCTCTCTCTCTCTCCAACCACGAGCTTTACCAGACAGAAGTTATACCATTATATTCTGAACAATGCTCCCGTTCGGGTAATGTGCAGAAAAATTCCGCCACGTCTCCAAGCGACGACGCCTGCAAATGATAACGCCATTGTGTTAAAAAGAAGGAAAGGGTTCGTACAAAAGACGTCCGAAGGAGCTGCAGCTGCTCTTGTAACTCTGCCCCTGTCCCCTCCCCAAAAAAGAAATCCTCACTTAAACTGCCTTGGCAGTTTACAAAAAGTGCGTGATATGGCGCAGAGATGGGTTTATTTTGTTGCCTAGAGAATCTTAGTCATTTTAATGTTCTTAAAAGCTACTATGATTGGTCATATGGTGAGTGTCTTCTTTGGTTCGCAGATGTCTTCATCAGCTGCATTGTAGACAATTCGACATCTTTATACCGTAACTGAGTTCGTAAGTATTTCCCTACAGTATTATATTTTGTGTTTAATCGTATGATTATGAGATATTTACAGCCAGAGTTGATTACCTGCCTAAAAATAGATAGGAACTTTCATAAACATGATGTTTTAATGAGTCGGTTTTACTTATGAAGATCCATTGAAAACTGCCATATTTTGTTCTCTAATTTTCTTCTTATTCTTTATGAGTGTATATATATATATATATATATATATATATATATATATATATATATATATATATATATATATATATATATATATATTTATGTACAATTCACATACGTATATATGTATGTATATATGTGTATATACATATATACATACATGCAGATACATGTCCATATATATACACATATATAGTATATATATATAGGTGTGTATGTGTGTATGTGCGCGCGCAAACTTGTCAAATTGTTCCATCTTTGGTACGTGTTTTCAGTCTGTCTCTTAGAACAGCATAAATCTGATTCCTCATGTTTTTTCTCCTTATTTTTATTAACTGACGTCGATCAGACTATAATTAACCGCAGGGGTTCCAAGACTTCTGACCATTTGGTAATATCCTGGATAATCGAAAAGATTTCGTCTGGACAAGATAAATTGTGAATCTTTTCCAGAAACTTTGGGATGTTTTATGTCTTTGCTATTATTATTTCTTTCTAAGGCTTGCAGCTCCTGTCAGAGGGACAAACTTCCTGCTAATCTTTGCACTCCGTTTTTGTGCAGATTAATTTCAAGTTTATCATCGAAAGTAGGTTTCATTTTTGACAAAACTACGTTTCCAGCTGTATTTGCCAGAGGCCTATTTTCTTCCTAACTTTTTATTCTCACCTTTATAACCGCCTGCCCCATGAGCCTACAGAGGCCCAGGAGGACTTTAACTTTAACTTTAACTTTAAAAATGACATCAAACAGGTAATCTTTCGTCCATCTCCTTCATATCTCAACAACCTTCTTCGTCTTGGATATTAATCTTCTGGAACCTTTTAAGGGACTTATCGCAAATCTGGGCAGTATCTGGAACAACTATGGAAGAATCTCTATGGAATGCAGTCCTTTTTAGGGCATACTTCTTTCTAGCCCCTGGAAAATACTCCCTTTAGCTTCCCAGTAACATTCTTCTTCTTCCTAAATATTTTGATCTTAGAAGAAACAGAAGTTTTTAAAAGAATATCAGAGGCCTAAGGAAGTTTGGGCATTGGAACATGAATGACCCCTTTTATATGGTAGATGGTTTTTTCCACCAAGCAAGAAGTCCATTTCTGTATGGGACCCATTCATCCTTATGTGAAGTGCTGTTCTCTTATCTGTAGAATCCCTCCTTTCATTTATTTTTTTTATTTTGTAAGAGTTTGAATAAAAAGTGTAGGACCCTTTCATGAAACCTCGCCGTTACCTCCAACTGAGACCCCTTGAATTCTGTTGTAAGGTTACTCTCTCTCTCTCTCTCTCTCTCTCTCTCTCTCTCTCTCTCTCTCCAAGTCTTACTTTGAGAAGTGCTCACTGGAGCATCCTGAATTTGACGCCCAACTCTCCAGCCAAACGTCGAGTGTCAGGTTTCCCCGTTAATTATTTTGTGGAAACTGTGAATCCGGGGGTCAGTCTGTTTAAAAAGTTCTTTGTAGTAATGACTTTTTTCCGTCTGCTCCGTTTGAAATCCATCAGTAGTTTTGCTTTAAGAAGTACGTATGATGTGTCTTAAAGGAAAGTATATGACGTATATGTTAAGTTTGTTGTTGTTCTTATACTAAAGGGACTAAAGTAAATTTGTTATTACTATGCAAGCAGTTGAATTTTGGGATATTTCAAATGAGTTGCCTAGTCACAGTGGCATTTCTGTTGGCATTTAATTACCAATTAGTTTATTAACGAAGGGCTAACATTTAAATAACAAAAATTCTTCATCAATTATACAAATATTTGAAAATCTAGAAAACTGCGAGCCACTTGAATTTTAATTTGTAACAGTTTCATGATCAGTGTTACCATTAAGACGAAATAAATTTTATTATTATTATTAAAAAATACTCATGGTAGCATGAGTTTTAAAATGGAGAAACAAATCCACAGTTACATATATGTACATATATTTAAAGATAAAACTGTACAGATAACTTTCGGGAATCTGTACAGTAGTTTCATCTTTAAATATATGTACATATGCATAACTATGGATTTGTTTCTCCATTATTATTATTATTATTATTATTATTATTATTATTATTATTATTATTATCATTATTATTATTTACTTTCTGCAAACCCTCCTGCATAGTTTCAAATTTATAACCCAATTCATCTTTCCCCGGCAAGTCCTTAATGCCACTTCGTATTTCGTTCCTTTCAAACTGATCCTTGTTTAGTATTCGCGAGCCAACCTGAGCCATTGTTTCATACTATTATTTGCATACAGACATTTCGTGAACTCGTGACCTTCTGCTTATTTCAGTCGTGAAATTCAGTACGAAATTCTCGGGGGAAAAATACCTGAAGATGGTTCGTTAGGTGTCTGCGCACGAAGTTGGTGTATTTGGTCAGAACTGTGGGAATTTAGTGAATGACTTCGGTTTTAGATACCTGGTGAATGATCTTTGTTACAGTGGCGTAGGTGGACGTGAACTGATAACGTTACAGTGGGGTAGGTGAACGTGAACTTATAATGTTACAGTGCCGTAGGTGAACGTGAATTGATAATGTTACAGTGGTGTAGGTGAACGTGAACTTATAATGTTACAGTGGCGTAGGTGAACGTGAACTGATAATGTTACAGTGGGGTAGGTGAACGTGAACTGATAATGTTACAGTGGCGTAGGTGAACGTGAACTGATAAAGTTAAAGTGGCGTAGGTGAACGTGAATTGATAATGTTACAGTGGCGTAGGTGAACGTGAATTGATAATGTTACAGTGGGGTAGGTGAACGTGAACTTATAATGTTACAGTGGCGCAGATGAACGTGAATTGATAATGTTACAGTGGTGTAGGTGAACGTGAATT
The DNA here is from genome assembly GCF_040412425.1 of Macrobrachium rosenbergii. Classification (NCBI taxonomy): domain Eukaryota; kingdom Metazoa; phylum Arthropoda; class Malacostraca; order Decapoda; family Palaemonidae; genus Macrobrachium; species Macrobrachium rosenbergii. The sequence continues at coordinate 27,326,953 of NC_089757.1, read as the reverse complement.
GATAATGTTACAGTGGCGTAGGTGAACGTGAACTGATAATGTTACAGTGGCGTAGGTGAACGTGAACTGAAAATGTTACAGTGGCGTAGGTGAACGTGAACTGATAATGTTACAGTGGCGTAGGTGAACGTGAACTGATAATGTTACAGTGACGTAGGTGGACGTGAACTGATAATGTTACAGTGACGTAGATGAACGTGAACTGATAATGCTACAGTGGCGCAGGTGAGCGTGAACTGATAATGCTACAGTGGCGTAGGTGAACGTGAACTGATAATGTTACAGTGGCGTAGGTGAACGTGAACTGATAATGTTACAGTGGCGTAGGTGAACGTGAACTGATAATGTTACAGTAGCGTAGGTGAACGTGAACTGATAATGTTACAGTGGCGTAGGTGAACGTGAACTGATAATGTTACAGTGGCGTAGGTGAACGTGAACTGATAATGCTACAGTGGCGTAGGTGAACGTGAACTGATAATGTTACAGTGGCGTAGGTGAACGTGAACTGATGTTACAGTGGGGTAGGTGAACGTGAATTGATAATGTTACAGTGGCGTAGGTGAACGTGAATTGATAATGTTACAGTGGCGTAGGTGAACGTGAACTGATAATGCTACAGTGGCGTAGGTGAACGTGAACTGATAATGTTACAGTGGCGTAGGTGAACGTGAACTGATGTTACAGTGGCGTAGGTGAACTTGAATTGATAATGTTACAGTGGCGTAGGTGAACGTGAATTGTTAATGTTACAGTGGCGTAGGTGAACGTGAATTGATAATGTTATAGTGGCGTAGGTGAACGTGAATTGATAATGTTACAGTGGCGTAGGTGAACGTGAACTGATGTTACAGTGGCGTAGGTGAACGTGAATTGATAATGTTACAGTGGCGTAGGTGAACGTGAACTTGTCGGTGCTTGCCTTGGCAGTGTTGTTATTCAGACATTTGTTCAGCGTGTATCTCTCTCTCTCTCTCTCTCTCTCTCTCACGGCATCTCTATGATTTTGTCTTTCTGTTTCGGGTATCCAACCCTAACCTCTCTCTCTCTCTTCTGCTCTCTCTCTCTCTCTCTCTCATCTCTAAGTATCCTTTGTCTTCTCAGTTTTGTCTTTGAAGTTTGGGCATCCAACTCTCTCTCTCTCTCTCTCTCTCTCTCTGCAAGTATTCCATCTCGGCTTCAGTTTTGATATCCAGCTCTGTGATTTTTGTCTTTCAGTTTTGATATCCAGCCTAGCCAACTCATTAATCACACACACACACCCCTTCCTTGAAAATCCTTGGGCAGTGCAGAATCTTCAACTGAAGTCCCAAAATGACCAACGATAAATTTGACCCCATATGTTCAGAACGGCCGTCTCAGTTGCTTGAGTGAGATTTATCGCCGACGATAAATTGTGTATCGCAAGATTGCTATTGATAGAGCAACCAAGCAAAACAGACATTGAGGGGGTGGGGAGGAAGGGGGTAGGGATTCGTTGCTGGTTGATTCATGGGGGTGAGAGGTGGGAGAGGGGGATAGCAAACTCACCACTGCATCATTAGCTTTATAAGAATTTGATTGTTGCAGTCTATTGCAGCAGGTGAGGGCTGGCCAACAGGTGCGTGTGTGTGTGTGTGTGTGTGTATGTGTTTGCGCGTTCGTGTGTGTGTGTGTGTCTGCGCGTGTGTGTGTGTGTGTGTATGTGTTTGCGCGTTCGTGTGTGTGTGTGTGTCTGCGCGTGCGTGTGTGTGTTTCTGTGTAGATAATATGTGTACGAAAAAAGTGTTGTTTAACGACCAAGGGATTTCTTTGAACAGCTTCGTATCTCGACGTTGTATTTTACGCATAAAATGAGAGAGAGAGAGAGAGAGAGAGAGAGAGAGAGAGAGAGAGAGAGAGAGAGAGAGAAGAGGAATGACATCCCCTCCCCTCCCATCCTCCTAGTACCCACTGAGTCCGATCACTGTCATTTTAACGTTAAATTGCAATGGATAAGTAGGTTAATACATACCTAACCGCAGGTCGTACACGACATTTCATGCGGACGTACGCAGACTCGCAGACGCGCTTGTGTACGATGTCTTACACGTATGAGACTGCTTTGGGTTTATTGTTTTGTATTTTCTCTCGTAAATTGGTTTTGTTGTTGTAAATATTTTTCTATGAAAGAGATAAAGATCTTTAGATATGGCAAACTTTTCTCCTTCGGCTTTGTCTTATAATTAAGTCCTGTAGTAAGGGTGTCTGGACCAAGGGGCCTTCATTCCACACATACACACACACACACACACATATATATATATATATACTGTGTATATATATATATATATATATATATATATATATATATATATATATATATATATATATATATATGTTTATACACACACACACACACACACATTGAATATTAGTCACATATATATATATATATATATATATATATATATATATATATATATATGTACGGGGGCTAGACGACGGCAAATCGTGACGCGGTTTTTATTACCCTTTAGGTTATTTTTGTTAAACACACAGCAAAAATAACTATAAGATATGCATAACGTATTACTGTTATTAAATCTGGCAATGTTATTAGCAGAATCTTATTTTGAGATATCTGAGAAATAGGGTAAGGCGTGGCTATTACTTAGAAGGCTAATTGGTCGCTGTAATGGTAGATGCCTCAGCTGTGTCTCGAATTTACAATAATTTCTCCACTTCAGGACTGAATACAGTTTCAGGCTTTTTGCTACTGGTTGTGTACATGACTAGAAGGCACCCAGGAACCCCATCCCGGCTGCAAATTCCTGAGATGTGTGCTAGTATTGCACCAGCCCCGATTTTTTTGTCATGCTCCTAGGTTAGGTTAGGTTAGATTAGTCTCAGTGGAGTAATTTTGGTGTGGAAACAATGAGATTGAAAATTCAATGGTTAGTTTTTAAGATGTGGCGTCCACCTTTTTTTCAGGGAAAGGTTGCATCTCGGGAAAATGCATCCGGGCTCAAAGGATTCTTTACAAAAAATAAGAAAGCATCTTGAGCACCCATCAGCATCCATTCCAAAACAAATCAACTCATCATTGACCTGTACTCAACCTTTCCACAAAATTCCATCAAAATCCAATGATAATGTTTCGAGATTTGTTATGAACAAATAAACAAACAAGACGGACTCGGGTAAATGCATAGGAAGCAGCTCAGTAAAGGATACTTCAGAATTACGAGATGAGACGGAATCTACGAGATGAGACGGAATGTATGATTCTCGTTCTAAAAATAAGAAAAAAAAAAAAAGATGGACTCAGGTTTATACATAGAAGCATCTCGGTAAAGGATCCTTCAGAATTACGAGATGAGACGGAATCTGTGATTTCCGTTCTAACTTTAAAAGAAAAAAAAATGCGTAACCTCGATGCTGGCCTGTTATCAAACAGGAATCCGGATCTACATAATGTAGGCAAAGATTACACGCATTTAGAGTGAATCCTAGTTTCCTTTGATTTGGAGTGTCATTACAGTTGGAACTCCATGTTACGAGAGCAGTCACTCATTCAGAGGCTGTTTGAAATTTGTGTGGAAGTTTATGAATATTAATATCTTTTATACCAAATACGTTCATTTGGTAATTTTTTTTCTGGTGCCTTGTATTTTAAATCATCCATTCAGGAAATAAGATACTCGCATGCAGCATTATTCATGAGGGAATATGGAAACGTGATCAAGGGTACCGTGGTATCCACACCATTTAGCTTCGACCGTTTGTCTATCATGTCCAGTAACGTGGAGTCTTATAGTTCCATATATATATATATATATATATATATATATATATATATATATATATATATATATATATATATATATATATATATATATATATATATATATATATATATATATATATATATATATATATATATATATATTATTAAGTTTATCACATACACAATTGTTCTGTGCAATAGTAGAATTACAACTATTTCAAACTGAATGGTATCTAATGGAGTATTTATTCGTAAGAGATACAAGCTTTGAAAACAGTCCACATTATCAAGTACGCATATTTGATAATGTGGACTGTTTGTCCAAGAAAGTTTAAATTTTTCTGAATAAATACCCCATTAGATACCATCCAGTTTGAATGAGACCTTTAGTAATATATATATATATATATATATATATATATATATATATATATATATATATATATATATATATATATATATGTGTGTGTGTGTGTGTGTAGTATGAATGGTTTCATGTTTGCTGCTCTTTCCGGACTTGTGTGGTTTTTTCTAAGAAAATAATGCGTGGCTGGTTAGCATTCGACCTGCAATTTACCGTAACCAGTTTCTTACTTTTAAGCTGTGTTTTATCCTGGTACTTACTTTCGCCCCTACTATTACCTGTGGATAGTTTATTTGTGTCTACGTTCCCCCCTCTCCCCCCCTCCATCTTTCTGTGGCCTACTCTGTTTCTCTTTTACATTTACGCATTGCATTTCACTCCTTCTTATGCATCACTCGGTTATGTTTCGCTAAAGTATCTCTGATGAGTATCTGGCTGATATATCTAACTGTATCCTCCACTGGCAAAAATTCTCTACAAAATTATTTAGATTAATTTATTTTCTTTTGTAGAGTTTTCCTGTATTTTCTTGAGGGACTTTTTTTTATTGGTATCTCCTGTGTAGTTCATTTACTTCTTAGAAGCGTTCCTCCAGTTGTTTTGACTTTCCTCACTCTATATTTTTTATCATCATGATGCTCTGTGCCTTGTCTATTAACCTCCCAACTTTTCTTCTATCTCCTTGGCAGAGATTTATTGTGTGAAGAATTCTATTGTATCTTGGAGTGATTAGTTTTGTCTACATTTTAGTTTTCTGTAAAAGAAAACTATTGTGCCGGCTTTGTCTGTCCGTCCGCACTTTATTCTGTCCGCAATTTTTCTGTCCGCACTTTTTTCTCTCCGCTCTTTTTTCTCTCCGCTCTTTTTCTGTCCGCCCTCAGATCTTGTAATTGTTGAGGCCAGAGGGGCTGCAGATTGCGTTGATCATCCACCCTCAAATCATCAAACATATCAAATTGCAGCCCCCAGCCTCAGTAGTTTTTATTTTATTTAAGGTTAAAGTGAGCCATAATCGTGCTTCTGGCAACGATATAGGCCAGGCCACCACCGGGCTGTGGTTAAAGTTTCATGGGCCGCGGCTCATACAGCATTATACCGAGACCACCGAAAGATAGATCTGTTTTCGCTGGCCTTGATTATGCGCTGTAGAGGCTATACAGAAAACTCGATTGCGCCGAAGAAACTTTGGCGCATTTTTTACTTGTTTCTCTTTAGTTTTGCTTTATCTTTACATTTGTTCCATAAAAACTTTGATATTTCTTTTACTATTTTAATAATTTTGTATCCTTTTCAGCAATCCCTTTTAACTTTGCAATTTCTCTATCACTCATGTAATACTGTATATTTTTAAATTGTAATACCATAGGTTTTCTCATTATAGGGTCAAAAGGAAGTCCGGTGGGATCATATTCAAAGCTGACGCTATATGAACTCCCAAGAATTTCTCCATTACTGGAAAATTTATGGGAACATTTCACCTCAGATCAAACCATACGACTTAGGCCTCCTTCCAATAGAGGGGGGAAAATTTAATCACGTAGGCCTCTAGACGGCGTCGAAAAAAAAAAAGGGAAATTCTTGTGTCTCTGAGTCACTCCACAATGGTCCTCAAATAGCCGACCACACACTCTCAAAACGCTACAGCAGCTAGCTTTCAATTAGTATGATCTTAGAAACGGATCTCTTGTCTAAGTATATGTGTAACAACACTCATATACGATGGGATTTTAGAGTGATAAAGTTAATCTGAGTCACAGACATAAGGCAGTGGGCTCCCCCGCCCTCTCTCTCTCTCTCTCTCTCTCTTGCTCTCTCTTTGTGTTCTGTCCTTTGTGTGAGAGTAGCTGTAAATATCGCAAGGAACTCATAACTTGTGTTTTCCCAATATTGTGGACACGTTTTTCATTCTGAAAACCTTCGAATCCGGATGGGGAAAGAGTAAAAAACACTCCTCTCACAAGGGCTTTCAATAGTTCTCTGTTATACAACAGAAGTTGAGTTTTTTTTAATAGCTGTGGATAGCTGTATACAGAAAAAATATATTTGTTTTCAGATCTCAATTTGATTTATCCTTACA
>NC_089757.1:27303264-27315764 GCF_040412425.1 Macrobrachium rosenbergii | reverse complement strand
GAGTACATCATCAGTGAAGCTCTAAGAGAAAACGGCTAATATTGAACAGACACAACTGGAGTACATTATCAGTGAAATTAAGAGAAAACGGCTAATATTGAACAGACACAACTGGAGTACATTATCCGTGAAGCTCTAAGAGAAAACGGCTAATACTGGACAGACCCCACCTAAGCTGTGTGCAGTTGGAAACATGATTGCAAGGAGATTTGCCTTTTTTCACCAAAAATCAAAATGCTGCTGCTAGTATAATGCCAGTGGGTGCTCCCTGCATACAAATTATGCCCAAGAGACAAGAAGATGCTTACTGATTGCATGTTAACATTCTTGAGGGTCTAACGTACACACCTAGCTCTCATGTTTATAGCAAACTGCCTAAAAAATTTTAAAACTCATTATCATTCAGTAAAGTGAGCTAAACCCATCGGTACCCTTCAATGTGTGCCACATGTAGCATTGATTTAGTATTATTGCGGTCAGTATGAGTCATCCTTTATTTTCATATTCGTATTTTGCACTGGGCATATTGTATCTGTTCTGTATTTGTATTTCACTGTAAGGAGAAATAAAGATTATTATTATTATTAGTGAATTAAATTCCCATGTATGTATATATATATATATATATATATATATATATATATATATATATATATATATATATATATATATATATATATATATATACAGTATATATATATACATTTATATAAATTTGTATATATAAATTTATAAATAATATAACAGATAAAACAGAGGAGAGAAATTTAGGTCGTCTCCTGAATTATTTATGTCCCACAGAAAAAAGGACTAATAATACAAATAGAGAAAGTGAAACACTGCGACAACTCTGCTGAAGCAGCCATAATTTTCAAAGACACCTTTTTAAAAAAATAAAAGTCTCCCTCCCAAATACTGTTATATTATTAATATTGTTAATAGCAGTGGTAGTAGTAGTAGTAGTAGTAGTAGTAGTAGTAGTAGTAGTAGTAGTAGTAGTAATTGTATTAATGTGTTGACTGTAGTTGCTCAATTTCTTTTATGAATTTTATAGTCCATGTACATTATATATATATATATATATATATATATATATATATATACATGTGTGTGTTCTATGTAAAAAGATAAGTCAGTTGCCCCTTCTAGGGTCATCCCTAGTTTTTTCCTTCTTTCTTATTACTAAATTTAGTTCTACCAACTCCTAAGCCAGACTTGGCTAGTGCGTTGCTTGCTCCAGAAGCCTTTGCACAAAAAATCAAAGTTATATAATTTTCTTATTTTTTATCAGACCTGGGGTAAATAAAGGTATCTGGGTACTCGTCTCCTAAGTCCTTTCATTGAGAATTTGACTGATATTCTCATAAGAATCTTTGCAACAAGTGACAGAAGCAATAATAAAGCTAGAAAAAGTAAAAAAAAAAAAGGAACGATAATGGACGGTAGCGTCTCGCGGACCTCATCTATCACAGCTCATAACCACTCAGTCATGCAATCAATCCCTCTCCCTCTCCCCCCCCCCTCCCTTCCTGGCAAGGTCAGCACCCACTGTTACTATAAGCTGCGCCCCTTCCCTTCCCCCTCCCATTTCCATAACATCTCCTCCCACCTCCCCTTCCTTTCCCGGTCTACATTACCCACTTTGGACCTTTTGAATAATGACGTCCTACAAGAGCATGTCTATCGGTCCTCCATCTCGCCCTGCCTGATGCCAGACGCCATGGTGGTCAGAGTGATCGACTCTTTACCAACCTTCCCTCTCCCCTTTATTCCCTTTCCTCCTTCCTCCACGCTCTCTGTAACCTCCATAGGCCTTCTCTCTCTCCTTTCTTCTTTCTCTCTTCTTTCTTCTCTCTCTCTCTCTCTCAGGCGAAATAGGCGCGCCCTCCTCGCCTTTAGGCCTAACACTTCATAAGGAAGTGATATTGGGGGCATGTAGAGGGTGTGAGGTGTTCCACTTGAGGATGTTAAGTCAAAACGGCCATCGGTTTACGTGAGAGAGAGAGAGAGAGAGAGAGAGAGAGAGAGAGAGGGTTGGGGCGGGGAGACAGCAGTAGCCCCGGGCGAGTGACAGACATCTGGACTGTAATCCAGATGGACTTTTCACGTAGAGCTTTAAGGCTCCTTCACTGATGAGCTTTTGATTGTTCCTGCTAAAAGACAGAAGCAAAGAAAGACAAACTAAAATGAACTAACAAACGACATACTAACAGAACTTAAGAACGAGCATTTATAAAGCACTTAATTCTGCCAGTGTGAGGGCGTATTTTTTTCTTGGTATGTCGTCATGTTGCTAGTTCAGATGTTCAGATCTGTTTGAAATCTTAGAGGCTGCCAGATTTTCAGAGGAAAAAAAAAAAAAGAGTTGATTTTCCTCCATCAAAATACTGGCATTTGTTTCATAGGTATGTGAAAATATCCAAGATATTGATCCTGAATTTGCATCCGGATCAAAATTCTTTATTTCAGCTTAGGGCCATATACCGAGACAGTCAAGGTAGAAACTAGCATAAGGTACAAAATTTAGATGCACAAGATAAAAGGCTATAATAATCAGCGGCCGCACCAAAACAAGTAATAATAATAATAATAATAATAATAATAATAATAATAATAATAATAATAATAATAATAATTAAAAGCCACAGTAGTGCTAAAAAGATTTTTGTACAGAGTTAAAAACGATAAGGAGAGACTTTCAGATACTACTCCGTATCCCTCATCAGTCCTACTACTCTCCTTATCGCTTTTAACTCTGTACATAAATATTTTTAACACTACTGTGGTTTTTAATTCTCGATTATTATAGCTTCGTTACAGGGTCGCCTTGTTTCAATAATAATAATAATAATAATAATACCAAGATGCCCAAGGTTCTCTCTCTCATCCCCGATCGTAGTTCCTCGTTGGGCGAGCGGGTTCCGTTCTCAGCTACCAGTCTGTTGGCCGCGAGTTCGAATCTCCGACCGGCAAATGAAGAATAAGAGGAATTTATTTCTGGTGATAGAAATATCATTTCTCGCTATAATGTGGCTGATTCCACAATACAGGTCCCGGCTAGGTAACCAAATTGGTTTCTAGCAACGTAAAATAAGTCTAATCCTTCTGGCTAGCCCTTAGAGCTGTTAATCAGCTCAGTGGTCTGCTAAACTAAGGTATACTTAACTTTTTTTTTTTCATCCCTGATCTCACCCTTTCACTCAATTTCTTTAACATTCATCTATACCATTTTAAAATATCTTGAGATAGACAGACAGGTAAACAAACAGAGATGGGTCATTATGTAGTCACTGTTGAACTTCCATAGCAAAATTATATAAAAACAAGTAAAAAATGCGCCGAAGTTTCTTCGGCGCAGTCGAATTTTCTGTGCAGCATATAATGCTGTATGAGCCGCGGCTCACGAAACTCTAACCACGGCCCGGTGCTGGCATATCCTATATCGTTGCCAGAAGCACGATTATAGCTAACTTTAACCTTAAATAAAATAAAAACTACTGAAGCTAGAGGGCTGCAATTTAGTATGTTTGATGATTGGAAGGTGGATGATCAACATACCAATTTGCAGCCCTCTAGCCTCAGTAGTTTTTAAGGTCTGAGGCCGGACAGAAAAAAAATGCGGACAGAAAAAAGTGCGGACGTACAGACAAAGCCGGCTCAATAGTTTTCTTTTGCAGGAAACTAAAAAGGAATTTAACCAAAACAAATATAATCAGCATCAAGAAAAATTCAACAGACAAAACCAAAATCCCACTTCACTGGCCGAGGAAATTATTAGGAAGAAGCCAATAACAAATAATTTTTCGGAGGAGGTAATCATTTGAAGCCAATATAAAGGAGGTGACATTAGAGAAGAAGAAATTCTGACAGAAATCTTTTGAGAAAGATAAAAAATAACAAAAAATAAAAAAATGTGTTTTAACGACCTAACGTGTCTAATTTTAAAGGTAAAATGTGCGTTATTGTTATTATTATTATTATTATTATTATTATTATTATTATTATTATTATTATTATTATTATTATTATTATTATTAATTTAAGTATCACTGATGATAAAAGTAAAAAAATGAAAATTGTGTTTTAACGCCCTACCAAGTCTAAATTTAAGGGTAAAATGTGCAATGTGCGTTATTATTATTATTATTATTATTATTATTATTATTATTATTATTATTATTATTATTATTGATTTAAATATCACTGATGATAAAGATAAAAAAAATGAAAATTGTGTTTTAACTCCCTACCAAGGCTAAATTTAAAGGTAAAATGTGCGTTATTATTATTATTATTATTATTATTATTATTATTATTATTATTATTATTATTATTATTATTATTATTAATTTAAATATCACTGATGATGAAGATTAAAAAAAATTAAAATTGTGTTTTAACGCCCCACCAAGTCTAAATTTAAAGGTAAAATGTGCGTTATTATTATTATTATTATTATTATTATTATTATTATTATTATTATTATTATTATTATTATTATTATTAAATGTCACTGACATAATCAAATGACATCATGAACGCACCACAGGACTCTCTGCCTCGACCCACACGAGCACATTGAGGCTTATGGAAAATGGGTAGGGGTTTGCTAAAATGTAATCACCCATCAGAAGAATACGCTTCAAACTAAGTCTTGAATATAATAACACGTGATTTCTGAGGCAGAGCTGAAACAACGAAAGGTAATGTTCCCGCGGGAGGGGAGATGAAAGCAAATGTATCCAAGAAACTGATTAACACCAAATTGGAAGGAATTGGTTCTGGAAGTTTGAGCAACTTTCACATAGAATTCCACGGCGGCCTGCAGATAATTCTAATTGTGGCAGAAGCGGTCACGTAAACAAACAAAGGAGAAATGCTAAAGAAACAAAGGAGAAATGCTAAACAAACAGAGGAGAAAGGCTAAAGGAACAAAGGAGAAATGCTACACAAACAGAGGTGAAATGCTAAACAAACAAAGGAGAAGTGGCAAAAAAAGGAGAAATGCTAAACAAACAAACGAGAAATGCCACACAAAAAAGAGAAATGCTAAAGAAACAAAGGAGAAATGCCACAAAAAAGGAGAAATGCTAAACAAACAAAGGAGAAATGCTAAAGAAACAAAGGAGAAATGCTAAACAAACAGAAGTGAAATGCTGAACAAACAAAGAAGTGCCAAAAAAAGGAGAAATGCTAAACAAACAAACGAGAAATGCCAAAAAAAAAGGAGAAATTCTAAACAAACAAAGGAGAAATACTAAACGAAGAACGTTATATAGCCCTTCCAGCAAACAAAATGAAATATGGAGAGATATCAATAAAAAATATATATATATATTCTTAAGTGATTAACATTAAAAGTTGCTTCTGACTACCTGATCTGATGACGTCATTGTAAGTCCAATGTTCGTTTGTGAAGTGTCTAATAGCCACCAAAAAACAGGAGAAAAATACTATGTGTTATGAAGCAAATAATACAAGCAGTTTCAAACTATTGGTTCTCCCGATGACAGGTGTAAAATTCAAGTGCGTATATGCAAAAGTGTACTGCACCACTGCTCATAACTTTAGAGAATGAAAATATTAATTTTTAGGTATGGAATAGATATTTATATATGATTTTAAGTCGCACCGCGAGTAAGTTAATGTATTGGTAGTATTTATTACTAAGGTTAATGAATTGGTAATATTCCTCATGAATTAGTAATAGTCCTGACTAAAGTTAATGATCGTCATGACAAAGGTTAATGTATAAATGATTTTTATTACTAAAATATTGTTACGTTTTACTTATGATATCCGAGCTGAATGGAAAACAGTAAAACTCTTATGTATTTTATTTAAGTAAAAGGGCAATAAACTGAATAACAGTCTTATGCGGCCAGTAAATCCCAGTTTGTAAATTTTTATGATGAAACGTTGTAAATAACTGGTGCATATCTAGGAAGTTTTTACTCGCGTATTGAAATCAAAAGGCAGTCGGCCTTTCGTAATAACTGTAGAGTTTGTTATAACAACCGTAAAAAAAAAACCGGACATGGAAACTAATGGCATTTTAATATGCTCTGCTAGACTCTAAAGCTATGAATATGAAATTTGACTTCGATTTATATATATAGTATATATATATATATATATATATATATATATATATATATGTGTGTGTGTGTGTGTGTGGAAATATGAATTATATATATATATATATATATATATATATATATATATATATATATATATATATATATATATATATATATATATATTATATATATATATATATATTTATATATATATATATATATATATATATATATATATATATATATATATATTATATATATATATATACATACATGTATATATATATATTATTTATATACATATGTATATATGTATGTGTGTTTGTTTACTTGTGTGTCTCTTGGAACTTATTTCCATATGAGCCATTTTTATACAAAACAGATCATCGGGTACTCACGCTAATAGATCGCGGATAAAACCATTTACGCATATAATTTGTATCAGGCTAATTAAATTTCAACCATTTTTACCGCTTTAATTAGTCCAAAACATGTTGAATTCCACGGAACTGTTACTCTTATCAAATAAAAAAAATAACGTTAGATTTCACCTTAATACAATTTTTCGAAAGTAATTAGTAGCTGAGTATTTTTGATATTTTTTCATCGGAAAATTTCTTAATGCGGCTGCATTCATCAACAGAAAAGTGTAATTAGGTAAATAATACTGTAATTACTAATGACAATGTCTGGGTAGTAAGTGGTTTTTTTTATGTGTAATTGGATGCAAGCATGTTTCTGTAATTACGTGTGTTTGTTTCTCTCTCTCTCTCTCTCTCTCTCTCTCTCTCTCAGAATAGCCAATGTAAATATTGGAAATAAAGCTTATTATATTATTATTTCTCTCTCTCTCTCTCTCTCTTTCTCTCTCTCTCTCTCTCTCTCGATTGACCTCGACTAGCATTCTGGGATGAGAGATTTGCTATCGAACGTGTGCTTGAAAAGTCATTTCCTCTTGTGTATGTATTCATATTTACATGCTTGTTAATTCTTGAGCATGATTTTTTTCCTTTGCGTGTGTGTGTGTGTGTGTGTGTGTGTGTGTGTGTGTGTGTGTGTGTGTAGATGTGTTTTGACATAAATGTATGTTGATGTGAACGAGCAGTAAGGCTTCGGTGATGTTTAGTGTTAAACATGTTATTTGATCTTACATGTGAAATGCTTTATTATTATTATTATTATTATTATTATTATTATTATTATTATTATTATTATTATTATTATTATTATTATTATTATTATTTACCATCAAGATTTGCCTTGAAAATCAATTTATCATGAAAATTAAATAAGATATCGTCTTGATTGCAAGTTTATGATAAAAGAATTAATCGAGAGAACGGACTAATAGCTAATTGACGAAGAGAGAGAGAGAGAGAGAGAGAGAGAGAGAGAGAGAGAGAGAGAGAGAGAGAGAGAGAGACTCGTTCTTGCTCCGGTAACTATATAACGGCTCCAGAGACCACATTCTATGTGTGAATGTGATATGAGAAGTGGCATTAGCGGCGAGCGCAAATGGGACTGAGCGGGAGGACTATGCGTCTCGGGTGATTGAGATGGGATGGGATGGGATGGGATGGGTCCGTTCGTAGGATGGGATAGGAGTCCCATCCCATCATCTTCAGTCCCTGTGTCCTCTTTCCCTCCCCCTTTCACCTGTGTCTCGGATGGACACAATGTATTCTTTGGCTGACAAGAGCAATTTAAAAACCTGTTTGTGTGTTTTTTTGTTGTATGTTTGTGTGTTTGTTCGTCTTAGTTTATCAGTGTGTTGTATAATCACCGTTCGTCTTAGCAGAGTACGTAAGATACTGGTTGCAGAGTTCGTTAGCATTTGTTTGTGTGTGTGTGTGTGTGTGTGTGTGTGTGTGTGTGTGTGTGTGTGTGTGTGTGTGTGTGTGTAGGCGTTTCAGGCTGGTAGGCAGTCTCGATAATTCAAGAATAATTAATTTTTTTTTACTGCGCTTTAGCAAAATTCTCTCTCTCTCTCTCAAGTGACAGTTCTTTGACAGGTCTGATTTGGTTTGATTTGACTCATCTCTTGTTACCAGAACGTAATATTATATAAGTCATATGTTCTTAATTCCCATACCGTTTAATTTTTTCTACTACTGCCTCAGTTAATAATACTATTAATCCGACAACTGTTGTTGCTCTTGCTGCTACTGTTACTATTTTTACTACTACAACTACTACTATCATTCCCCCACCACCGGTGCATTCATCATCGCCGACACTGTCAGCTATTTCACCATCGGTTGCGATGGCAAACCCAGTCATTACTTTTCATTAACCCTAAACGTCAGCCTGTGTGCGAAATGACTATGATGATGATAATGATGATGATGATGATGATGCTGTGGGTAACTGTGACGAGATTGAAAGATTCGAGCGATGAGTCATGCGGCAAAGTCACTGAAGCTGAACGCCGAAGGGAAATTGGTCGTCTGAAACAAAAAGGTTTTCGAGAAAATACTTACGCCAGTCCTCAGTCGTGACGTCACCCTTTAATGACAGACGACTCCGTGTAGTGGATGTTTAAAACGTCCTGTCATTGACTCATTTTCGCTCATGTTCTCTTTTCGCTTTCCCTCTCTCTTTTTTTTTCTCCCTCTCTCTCCCTTTCTCCCTCGCTCCCGCGAGATAAAGATGCGAGACAGGTATCTCTGGTCTCGTAAGTGCAATGGAATGTTCAGAATTTCATCCTGAGAAGTTTTACACAAATGTGGTTTTGATCGGCGAAACCTACGTCAAAAATGGATGATATCCGAATTTATTTGGTCCTCACCGGCTCGTTTGTGTGGGAAAGAAGCACATGGGAGGTGGTGTGACCCGTGGACGACGTAATACAGCCTCAAAAACGATAATTATCCAAGTTTCACTCACGACCGGAGAGAGCTCGGTCGACGCACTCCTCACTTCGACATGGTCAGCCAAGCACTGAAACTTGGCGCGCCGAGGTGGACTTCCTATATACGTGACGTCCATCTTTGAGATGCCACGGTGGCATTAAAGGGATTAGTTTTTCATTTTCCTGAAAAGTGAGTAATGCACGCTGTCAAGTGGCACAGTTCCCAAGATCAAGAGAAGAAGTGCGACGGTCTTTTGCCTGAGCCAAACGGAGGTAATAGTTGTTCGTTCGACATACCCGGGTCGGTGGAGGTAGGAACGCCTACAGTTGTCTGAGTGTGTTTGAAAGAGTGTCCTTTCGAAAAAAAACAGACCATAATCAGTTATATTATCATATGAAGCTCACTAATGACATCTATACCCTTTTTTAGATTAAAAGGAAGAAAGATTACCCACGAAAACATTGCGTTTTCTTGAACTGCGTCTTGGAAAAGTCGAAGGATCCCGCAAGCACTCAGTCGGCCCGACCAATCAGGTCGCTACTAGGTCACCAGCGGACGGGCCAATAGAAAACGAGAAGACGACTTGCGTCACAGAAACGCGAAGGCTTTGTATTTCCCTTCGTGGCGGAAGTGAACACTATCTCTCTTCTTTTTTTTAATCTCTCTATTTTCTAGGAATTACGAAGGGACAGAACTATTTAGGACAAGGTAAAAGGAAATGAATCGTCGTGAGGCAGCATTTTGGGAAGTGTCGGTAGCGGCGGGACATAAAACGCCCCGGAGACGGATTTGACAGGACCGCTGTGGTGGTTCTCGGAAACTGCGTTGGGTAATCTCGTCTTTATTATTGCTTGCGTCATGTGGGCTAGGCGCTGAATATGCTCAGTGTATGTGAGGTTCTTGCTACACTTGAGTCCCATGAGACTGAAATACAGAAAACTTTTAAACAAAATTCAATTAAATAATTTTAGCTATGATTGTGTTCATGTTACGGATTATAGAATATTCTCATGTGAAAATCATTGTCGTGACTTAGGGATGAATAAATCATCCTGCCTCTGAATTGAAGAAACTAATCTTCCAAGTGGTCTTCACTCCGGCGACAGAAAACCCCGGTTACCCCGGTTGGCTCTAGAGGGCGTATGCAAGCGCATATATTCTTACACATACACAGATGCGTGCGCGCACACATAAACACACATGCATAGTATATATGTATAATATATATACATATAGGTATGTATATATGTATATGTGTGTGTATGTACGCGTGTGTGGGACTTTCTGTCTGTTTTCTGGTGTTTTTCTCTGTAAGCTCTAAATGCCTTAATTTAATTAAGTATTAGAATACTGAAGTAATGGTAAATTAATACAACGCCAAGTACAAAATCCGTAACAGAACAAGGTGAAGCATTCTGACTTTACTACTGCCTGCTCAAATTGCTTTTCATCATTTGGTTTTATTTACGAGTACCTCTCTCTCTCTCTCTCTCTCTCTCTCTCTCTCTCTCTCTCTCTCTCTCAGTGTAATTAGATGCTGCCAATTAATCCACATGTCTGAGAGATACCAGTTACCCCATGCATATGGACAGCGTTTGATGTGATGATAACAATATTAATCATACATGAGATTATATATATATATATATATATATATATATATATATATATATATATATATATATATATATATATATATATATATATATATATATATGACTTTTATCACATCACCGTGATTCATATGTTAATAGTAAAAAAATGTTGTTAACTTGTTTACTGAAATAATATATTTTATATATGAAGGGGGTTGATTATTGATATGAAACTACCGTCCCGTGGGCTGAACCAGCGAAGGACAAGAACTCAGACTACAGTGACGCATTAACCCACTGTGGTCCTGAGTTCTGTCCTCCGCTGGTTCGAGCCTACGGGACGGTGAACTTATTATCAACTAAAAATTCCTTCGGTAACATATATATGAAAATATATTATTTCCGGGAGTGTAGAGCGAATTGGATATTAAAGGACGTTTGTAGCATTGATTATATATATATATATATATATATATATATATATATATATATATATATATATATATATATATATATATATATATGTATGTATGTATCAGAAGTAGCCTGTTTAAAGCTGTAATCCTTCTTGGCTACTCAGACCACTGTGTGATCTTTTTTAATGCCAAGTTAATAATGTGATATGTAACACACATCAGTGAAATGCAGACAGAAGAGATAATGGTAAGCACGTTTCGTTTTAATTAACTTACCAATCTTTATTTATTTTTAGTTCTCTGTAAAAGAAAAATATTGTGAAGGCTTTGTCTGTCCGCCCTCAGATCTTGAAAACTACTGAGGCTAGAGGGCTGCAAATTGGTATGTTGATCATCCACCCTCCAATCATCAACCATACCAAATTGCATCCCTGTAGCCTCAGTAGTTTTTATTTTATTTAAAGTTAAAGTTAGCCATAATCGTGCTTCTGGCAACGCTATACGACAGGCCACCACCAGGCCGTGGTTGAAAGCTGTATGGGTCATGGATTATACAGCATTGTACACTGTACAGAAAAACCTCGATTATTTACATACATACTTTAGTACATTGTACGTCACCTAATACTTAAATTGGCCCAGTACTGGAAAAACCATCCCAAAATATAGTGATGTCAGTTGGTTCCACAACATATGCGTGATGGAACCTTGCACTGGAAGAAATTAATTTCTAAAATGCAAGGTCATTAGCATAGGACAATGCCAAAGATAGAGAGATTTTCAGAGAGACTGAGTTTGATTCTGGGTTTTGAAGTATTTGTGTGATCTCATAATCCGAAGATAATTAATATTTTGATGTAAAAATTTCATGTCCACTTTTCCAGAGGAATCTCTTTTGCAGCCGAAATTTTTATTAATTAAGAACAAAGTTTGTTATTTTCGAGTGCATTTGTTTTCTTCAGGACCTAAAGTAAAGAGGAAGTTATTCTGCTTTATTTCATGAATCTTTATGATAATGAGCAGTGTAAATACACCAAAAAATCTGATTTGATCTTCATTAAGGAAAAATCTCTGCTAGAAATAAGGAACTGAAATCTTTCCGTGATTTTGACGGAAAGTTTTCAGTTCTTTTTTTTTCAGAGGATTCGCCTTTGTAGCAGAGTAATTATTAATGAACATGAAATAAAATGTTAAATGTATTTGCAATGTCAATAATCATAAAGATTCCTTGATGAAGGCAGAATACACCTTCATTTTTTATTTTGAAAACCGTCTGTTGTTTGAAATTGGACAGAAATTTCAGAAAAAAAATTCTCTCTCCGTCGTTATGCAACAGATCATCAATTACGTCTCAGTTATCTGTTAATAACGCATAACTGAGATTATAGTGTACAAGTTCATCTGTCACTCGACCAATGAAAGCTTAAAACTACCGGAAAAGGATCCCGATTGGTTGCTGGTGTGACGTCACTTCATTCGCTGCATCCTATTGGCCATTAAATTCATGACTTCATCTCCACGGGAGAATGACTCTCCTCTTTGGAAATGACCACTGCG